>NC_056729.1:1076228020-1076520520 GCF_019279795.1 Protopterus annectens
TGCCAACAGCCCTTAAGGCTAAACAACACACCTGATACACTTGTAATAGGTGACTCTATTGTCAGGCACACTGACATCCCGCTCACCAGGCTGAACAAGGAGAAGGTCATGGTGAGCTGCCTGTTGGGCACTAGGATCCGCCACATAACACAAGCACTCAGGTCACTCCAAGGCAAGTACAAATATGACTCAGTCATTGTCCATGCTGGTGTGAATGACCTGAGATGTACCTCCCTGGACTTCATGAAAAGAGACATAGAGGAGCTCTCTGAGCATGTAGCCCAGGCTGGTATGACCCTGACCGTGAGTAGCATCTTACCCTCACCAAGAATGATGCCACAATATGAAGACAAGATGATCAATTTCAACAATTGGCTTAAGTATTGGTGTCATTCAAAGGGGATCCAATGTCTGTCAGCCTGGGATGACATGCTCGACAAGCCACGATGCTTCGCTAGGGATGGCTTGCACCTGTCACCCCTGGGCTTTCGGATATTGGCAAAGGCTCTTGCTACCCCCATAGTGCCTTTTTTAGGAAAGGCTCAAAAGACAAACCCACCTCCATAGGTATCACAAGGGATAAGAAACTAAGAGTAATGCTACTCAACGCCAGAAGTCTAAACCTCAAGATGCATGCACTCGAAACTCTCCTTAACATGGAGAACATCAATAACTGTGCAGTAACAGAAACCTGGTTCAAGGCTCCTGAGAGCACCCCAGTGCTACCGAGTTATACCTCATACCATGCTTTTCGGCCCCAAAACTTGGACCGAACCACAAAAGGAGGGGGAGTATCAATATTCGTCAAAGATACCCACACCTCCAGGTTGGTGGCACAGCACGAAGCATCAGAGACTATCCATGTGCAACTAACAGTGGGTAAAACTGCCTTCCAGTTTATAGCCTGCCACAGACCACCCTCCCAAACCCAGGAACCCCACTCGGCCTTCCTGAGAACACTGGAAAATATGAAGGTCTCTCCAAACACCATTATATTGGGCGACTTCAACTACCCAAACATAGACTGGGAGCATTACTCTAGCTCCAACACCCTAGCCCAAAGGTTCCTAGAATTTATAAACTCAATTGCTATGGAACAACTTGTTACCACTCCCACAAGAGGGGAAACATACTGGACCTGATCATCACCAACATGGGGACTCTATGCTCCAGACCAGAAGTGTATCCCTCACTGGTAAGATCAGACCATAAACTAATCTCTCTGGATATTCACATCCCTACCCCACCCCCTGCCCAGAAAACCACAGTGAAAAACTTCACTAAAGCAAATTTCACACTCCTCAAAACTGAGGTGGAATCCTTCAAAGCCCCCGGGCCTGTGGAAAATAAGGCCCAGACCGCAGAATCCTTTATAAACACATTCTATGAATACCTTCAGGAATGCATGGATCATGCAATCCCAAATAAAACCAAGACCCAATCCTCCAAAGGCAGACGTCCAGTCTGGTGGACCCCAGCCATAAACAAACTATACAATAGAAGGAGGAAGCTACTACATGATAGAGCAAAATCCCAAAAAGAGAAGGCATCTCTGATCAGTATTAGCAAAAAACTACGGGCACTCATAAAATCGTCTAAGGCCAGCTTCGAGAGAAAAATTGCAAAGGACACTAAGGATAACCACAAGGCTTTCTTTAGTTATGTTAGGAACTTGGGTGGGAATTCCCAGATATGCTCAGAATTAGTCCAAAATGACAAAAAATACACCGAACCCACAGCCATTGCCAACATCCTAGCTGACAGGTTCAGCTCAAACTCCCCCCCACCTCCCCACCAAAAGGGCAAATATCTATCCCAGCAAAGTGCTGCCTCCCTGACATCTCAGATGTTCAGGTAAGAGCCGCCCTCTCCAAAGCAAAAAACACAGCATCAATGGGACCAGACGGTGTCCCGGGCTACGTCCTACATCAACTCCAAGAAGAGCTAAACCCAAACATAAAACTACTGTTCAATCTCAGCCTTACTACAAGATATGTACTCAAAGAGTGGCGTACAGCAACAGCGGTCCCTCTCCACAAAGGTGGTGCCTCAACGGATCCTGGAAACTATGGCCCCATAAGCCTGACTAGCTTGGTCTGCAAAGCTATGGAAAGGATCATCATGGACCTCATAAATAAAGATATTGGGGACCTACAGACACTGGATCCTACCCAGTTCAGCTTTGTTAAGGGCAGATCATGCCTTTTAAACCTGGTCGATTTCTTTGCAACAGTCACCAAGGCCATTGACGAGGGGAAGGTGATCCACACAGCCTACCTGGACCTCGCAAAAGCCTTCGATACAATACCCCATTCGGGCATTATAGATAAGCTCACCAGCTTAAATATAAACCCCTATGTCACTAGATGGGTTGCAAACTGGCTCAAGGACAGAACCCACATGGTTAGAATTGCTGGAGCAATGTCAGACTCCAAACCAGTTACAAGTGGCGTCCCACAAGGCTCAGTCCTAGGACCTCTCTTGTTCAGTATATATTTCTCAGAGCTACAGGCCAACAGGGAAGGACTGTGGCTGACCAAGTTCGCCGATGACTGCAAACTGGGCGCCATAATCAACTCTCCAGCCGACACAAGCATCCCCCAAAAGGGCCTCATCAAAACAGACAACTGGTGCCAGAGCCAAGGCCTCAAGCTAAACGCCATAAAGTGTATAGTCATCCCCTTTGGCAAAAACAAAGTGCCCACAAATTACCACATAGGTGGTAATCCATTAAATACAGAAGAAGTAATTAGGGACCTGGGGACCCAAGTTGATAGTAATCTCTCATTTGACAACCACGTGGCCAAAGTGGTTAGAAAAACATTTTATATAGCCCACCTAATCATGAAGGGATTCACATCTAGATCAGGGGAGGTCATCGTGCCTCTTTACTCATCCCTCATCAGGCCCATAATTGAGTACAATGCCCCTTTTGGGATGTACCTTACCAGACACCTGCAGCAACTGGAAAGACCCCAAAAGTACCTCACCAAGAGGATCAAAGGGCTCAAACAGATGCCATATGCTGCCCGGTTAAAGAAACTCCAGCTCTACTCAGTGGCATACCGCCTGCTCAGAGGCAATCTGTGCCTGATGTATAAAGCCATGTCCAACCCGGAATTAATGGACATGCTGCACCTCAGAGAATCCAAATCCCATCGAGCTACGCGCTTGAGAGACTTGAACCTCCACTGAAATAAATAGGACATGCTGGAGGGACAGATTCATAACCCAGAGGCTCCCTTCACTCTGGAATAAAATCCCAGTCCAGGTTAGGCAGAGTCCCTCATTGACTCTCTTCAAGAGGAATCTTGATGAGTGGATGGGAGATCGTAGGTTTACCCCGGGTATCACTTCTGTGTCACTGTTAGACAGAGGCACAGTATACTAACCTCGAAAAACTGGCATAGCAAAATTAATTTAAAATGGGTGGCGAAAGCCAAACACACTCTGGCTAGGCTTATAAATGCCCTAGGGCAGATAGCCTAGTATGAACCTATGAACCTATATATACATATATATATTTTTTTTTTATATATAATTATTTGTGTGTGTGTGTGTGTGTGTGTGTGTGTGTGTGTGTGTGTGTGTGTGTGTGTCTATATATATATATATATATATATATATATATATATATATATATATATATATGTATATATTTATATATTTTATATGTATATATTTTATATGTATATCTCAGTTTATATTATGTATATATTTTTCCAAATATATGCATCTCCATACATATATACATGTGTATATGTATATATACAAAATCTGACTGATTCTACAGAATCATTTCCCTACTGTTGAATGATGCTACTGTGTCACATGTTTGAAAAAGCATCAGTAATCCTTGCAACTCAAATGGTGCAGTGATACATTGTTCTGACTTTGGTGTACATGGCCCTAGGTTCGAGACATGACAGGGCTGATTATTTTGTGTCTGGGCACAACAGTGGCTGATGAAAACAGAGTGATTAAAGCAGTTTTAAGCATTGTAAGCAGGTTTGCATGGGTTTGCGTGATGCTAAACGATGCTAACATACAGTTAAACTTACAGCTGCTTCCTCTGTGTTGGCTTCACTTAGCATCGTGCAAACTCGCTTACTCCCATGCTAATTTCTTTAAAAGAAAAGAAGAAGGGGTGATAGGAAAGTGGTGAAAAAGGGGCATGCAGAGGGGAAAAAACAATATGAAAGATAGCTAGGGATGTGCAGGATGGGTGTAGGGAAAATCCATAGCTGTTTATTTCTTATACAGCAACAGTTGTGCATTTGTACAGAATTTGGAGGTGGATTTGGACACTCAAACCCCAGAGATAGAGGTCGTGACAACAGAAATGTGTTGTCAAGCCAATTGGACTGGATTACATGTGTCCAGTAGACATGTGTGCAAAATGGACAGCTATGTATGGGGCAATATTTTTTGGGGGGACAAATGCCCTTTTCTTTTTTTTTAAGTGAGAGTGGGATGTTGGGGAAGGATTGTAGGTACATCTGGGCAGGTAGGTTGGGTAGGGAGACAGAGAAGACAGACAAGACAGCAGACAAGGACTGTATATGACACATGGGGGTAAACACATTTGACCAGGAGGGTGGTTGGGAATCTGAAGCCCATGGGCCCACATATAGTTACAGTGGGACTGAGGTTCCCCACCCATGGGTAGTCACCACTGCACCTTCATGGCCCCAAAGGTGACTGTGCTGGGGTCTGTACAAGGGGGCGGCCTGCCCTTGAGGTGTGCCAGGCGGCCCTCAATCTGGTGAAGCTGCTCTCCAAACTTGAATTGAAGGGTGCTGCACATCAAACCTCGAACCTAACTGCGAGTGACAGCCTCCTGTCTGCTCCTGTTCCCAGGGGGGATAGGCTCTGTCCCCTGCAATGGTTCCACCTAAAGGTGGTGCAGACCAGCAGATGAGGGAGATCTGGGTTGGGTCCCAGATGTGCTGCGGCCCGGTGCTACGGCCAGATGAGGTGCGACTGGCAGGTCTACTTGGATCTGCCTTCCCAAACACGCTACAGTGTTGAGGTTTTACAAAATACATTGGTTAGTCATGAAGAACACATTTCAAGATTAGTTATAACAGCATGCATGGATGTTCCAATTAACCCCATAAAACAAATTTGAAACAGTAAAATAGCAAACAGAACACATGCAGGGAATTGTTTTTCTTTTGCCATACAACTATAAAACTTAAAACTATAAAAGAAAGGTGTATATCCTTAAAATAACTTGCATTGCTACAATACTAGATATATTGAGTGCTCTTAGCCACCAGGGGTTCCCGCAGCATAAATGGATTATAGCTGCTCCCCCCACTTAAGAACCCACATATTCACCTATATTGAAACAAGTATTATATTAAAGTGGTGAAACAATTTTAAACCAAGTATTATACTAAAGTGGTGAAACAATATACTATAGTGGAGAGCTCTATCCCAAAGTGTAGCACTATATATTTGGGTAGTGAGCGCATTATTAAAATGAAGGATTAGACTTTTTACTTACTGCTTTCTCCCACTGAACCAGAAGTTTGAATGATTATTTTTTCGCAAAACCTTGCGATCTAGCTGGCCCCGCTCCATTTGCTCCCCTACCCTGCCCCCAAGTTCCACCCGCCCCCACTACCTCTACTTTTATTGTAACCCCTAATCACCTGACCACTAGTCCAACCCCTAATTGCCTAACCTCTAGCCCAACCCACTCATCCTACCTCCATCCCACTCTCTAATCCAATTACTTCTCACACTGATCCAACTCCCAACAACACATTCCCAGCCAACACACCTCCACCCTTACACACAACCAACCAGGAATCCTAGTTGTAGCACTCAATCTAAGGAGTATCATGTTACCCACACTCACATCCCTATCACTAGCTCTACTATTGCTAACCTTCCTCACATCCTTACAAACAAACCAACCACTGCACAATTACTCCTATCATACTACCCACACTAGCCCACCCTCTCAAACCCACTCGCACTTCTACATCTGCCGCACAATCATAAAATTTACAACTACATCTTACTCACTTACAAAAATAACACCAACTCACCACACTAGGAAAAACACACATAGACCAAGCTCACAAACAATTATTAAAAAGCACATACTGACACTCGTTCAAACTCTGCTAACCTCTGGTGACATTCACCCAAATCCAGGTCCCCTCTCAGCCAGACAAACATCTGACCTGCTGATGCTAAATGTTAACATAAGAATTATTACCAACAAGCTAACAGACCTACATGCATTCATAGCCCACTACAACCCTGATGTACTCACCATTACAGAGACCTGGCTTAAACCCATTATCCAGGATGAAGACTTTCTCCCCCCAAGGTGTAATACACTTAGATCTGATAGAACAAACAGGAAAGGAGTAGCCATTCACTTTAAAAATATCCTTAACCTCCAGCTTCTTCACACCACACCACCCACTTTTCAAAATGCTGATGTTCTATTTTCTGTCCTATCCATAAGAAACGCCAAGAAAATCAATCTAGTATGCTGCTAGATACCACCAGGCAACAACTCACTCATAATAGAAGACATCCTTCACTGGACTATGGACAATCTACCACAGGAAACAATCCTGTTGAGAAACCTTAACAACAACTGGGCAGCCTGTAATTCCAGCAGCCCCTCTACACATATCAATCTATATGGGTTCTCTCAACTAATTGAAGAACCAACTAGAATAGATAAGGAAACAAAGAAAGAATCCATACTGGACTGGACACTAACCAACTATTCCAAACAAAAATATATAGTAAGCTGTCTCCCAGATGATCTAAGTGATCGTCTCCCCACCTTCCTACTCCACAAATACTCCAATCACCCCAAAGCAGTAGTCCACAGACTCGTATGAGATGACTGCAACCTTACCCCACAATACCTAAATACTGTCCTAAATCACTGCAACTGGGAACCACTACAGACACTTGGGTTATACTAGGCAGTAGACTACTTCAGTAGCACCTTCTCTATCATCCTTAACAGTCTAGCTCCTAGCAGAAAGATCAGAGTTTAGCCAACTACGCACCCTGGCTAAGTAGGGACACTAGAGCCTTACTAAAAGCCAAATATAAAGCCTGAAAAATCTGGAAAACTGACAAACCCCCTAGCTCCAGCCCAAACTATCAACAGCTTAGAAACAAGGCCAAGGCTGAATCCAAAATAAATAAACAAAAACAATTTTCTTAGTGCCCAAAGCAAATATTCAAAGAATCCACAAAAATTCTGGCATGCCATCAACTCCCTACTAAAGCCAGGCAAAACCACTACTCCAGAACCCAGCTCTACTAACAATATTTTAGACATAGCTTCTCAATTTAATAACCATTTTACTAAGTCCATCTTAGCCCTGTCCAGTCAAATAACCAAAAACAGTCTACCTCAATTGCAACCCAACCTATCCCACATCACCTCCTCTTTTAGCCTATCACCAGTGCCCACCTCAACTATCAAAAAACTCCTCCTAAAACTAAAGCCAACCACAATGGCAGCTGATAACATACCTGCTACATACATAAAAATGGCTAGTGACTCCCTATCATATCCTGTCTCCATGCTAATCAACCGCTCCATACAAGAATCCTACATACCCAAACCCTGGAAAGTATCTCATATCATTCCTCTCCATAAAAGAGGTAACTCCTATGAATTCTCCAACTACTGACCTATTGCCATCCTTTGCCCCTATCCAAAATTCTTGAGAAATGCATCCACTTGCAAGTAATGACATTTCTTAACACACAATCCTACTATCTGCCACACAACACGGTTTCCATCCACATCAGAGCACTACCACTGCCCTTCTATTCTTCATTAATCATATAAACCTGTACAGGAATAATAACAAGTAGGTATCAGCCATTTTCCTAGACCTCTCAAAAGCATTTGATATGGTCTCACACTCCATTATACTAGACTCACTAACATCATTATCCTTCACCTCCTCTACTATAGCCTTGTTCAGAAGCTACCTATCTGACAGGCAACACGCTGTCCAGTGGGAATGAACTCTGTCTCCACAGCTTCCAACCACCATAGGAGTCCCACAGGGCTCTATACTGGGCCCACTATTATTTTCTATTTTCACAAATAACCTCAATAGCTCTGTATAACATGCAACACTCTTTCAATATGCGGCTGATTCAACCCTGATCTGCTCCACCTCATCTTCCACCACCCTACATACACTCACTCAAGATACCTTTAAATCAGTAGAAAAAATGGATATCAGGTATCCAACCAATTTTAAATCCCAAAAAGACAAAATTTCTACTATTTACCCCTAATAAATCAAAAAAAAAAAACCCTCTCCTTTACCATAACATCTAAGTATGGCACCACCATCTCCCTTTCTAACCACACCAAACTTCTGGGCATTGAAATTGACAATAATCTTTACTTTGATGTTCACATCTCACATACCATAACACTAGTACACAAAAAGCTAGGCTCCCTTTTCAGGCTTGTTGGCTGTTGGTGAAGCACCCACCAAGAGGAGAAAACGCTGAGAGAAGAAAGGAGCCACTTTTGAGACTTTAAGTATTTTTCCTTTGTTTATTTGCTAAGTTTTTGTGCATAGCCGCCTATTTTGAGCATTTTCTGGCTTGTTAAATTTGATTTCTGCATTAGTAACTGTATTTAGAGCACAACCTAGAGCTGTTTACTGAATTTCCTGTTTGCACTCATTTTTAAAATCGTTTTTTTCTCAAAACTTGCATTTTATCTGTCTTTGGCCTAGCACTCTTGTGCGGGGTCATTTACTGCACTGTTATAACTTGCTGATACTTGTTAACCTCTGCTATCTCTGAAAAAAAAAAACAAAAAAAAATCTTGCTTTTTTCCCACTTTTCTGAGATTTAAAAAAGTTCATTTACAGGCTTGCTGTTCTTGAACTGTTTATAAGTTTCTGTGAGGCCATTTTTTGCTTGGGCTAAAGGAAAGTCTCTCTGTTGATCAGTGGCAGTGAAAAACATTGAGCAGCCTGTCTGCCCCTGTGGGAGTGGTTACTGACTTGAACCTGTAGTTTTATTGGCCATTCTGGGTCAATTCCAAAACTCCTTCATCTTCCTCTCTTAAAACATGGTTGCCTCATGGTTTTGGCATCTTTTCAGGCTTGTTGGCTGTTGGTGAAGCACCCACCAAGAGGAGAAAATGCTGAGAGAAGAAAGGAGCCACTTTTGAGACTTTAAGTATTTTTCCTCTGTTTATTTGCTAAGTTTTTCTGCATAGCCGCCTATTTTGAGCATTTTCTGGCTTGTTAAATTTGATTTCTGCATTAGTAACTGTATTTAGAGCACAACCTAGAGCTGTTTACTGAATTTCCTGTTTGCACTTATTTTTAAAATCGTTTTTTCTCAAAACTTGCATTTTATCTGTCTTTGGCCTAGCGCTCTTGTGTGGGATCATTTACTGCACTGTTATAACTTGCTGATACTTGTTAACCTCTGCTATCTCTGAAAAAACAAAAAAAAAAAAATCTTGCTTTTTCCCCACTTTTCTGAGATTTAAAAAAGTTCATTTACAGGCTTGCTGTTCTTGAAATGTTTGTAAGTTTCTGTGAGGCCATTTTTTGCTTGAGCTAAAGGAAAGTCTCTCTGTTGATCAGTGGCAGTGAAAAACATTGAGCAGCCTGTCTGCCCCTGTGGGAGTGGTTACTGACTTGAAACTGTAGTTTTATTGGCCATTCTGGGTCAATTTCAAAACTCCTTCATCTTCCTCTCTTAAAACCTGGTTGCCTCGTGGTTTTGGCGTCTTTCAGGCTTGTTGGCTGTTGGTGAAGCACCCACCAAGAGGAGAAAACGCTGAGAGAAGAAAGGAGCCACTTTTGAGACTTTAAGTATTTTTCCTCTGTTTATTTGCTAAGTTTTTCTGCATAGCCGCCTATTCTGAGCATTTTCTGGCTTGTTAACTTTGATTTCTGCATTAGTAACTGTATTTAGAGCACAACCTAGAGCTGTTTACTGAATTTCCTGTTTGCACTTATTTTTAAAATCGTTTTTTTCTCAAAACTTGCATTTTATCTGTCTTTGGCCTAGCACTCTTGTGTGGGGTCATTTACTGCACTGTTATAACTTGCTGATACTTGTTAACCTCTGCTATCTCTGAAAAACAAAAAACAAAAAAAATCTTGCTTTTTTCCCACTTTTCTGAGATTTAAAAAAGTTCATTTACAGGCTTGCTGTTCTTGAACTGTTTGTAAGTTTCTGTGAGGCCATTTTTGCTTGGGCTAAAGGAAAGTCTCTCTGTTGATCAGTGGCAGTGAAAACATTGAGCAGCCTGTCTGCCCCTGTGGGAGTGGTTACTGACTTGAAACTGTAGTTTTATTGGCCATTCTGGGTCAATTCCAAAACTCCTTCATCTTCCTCTCTTAAAACCCTCTTTTGCGCAGTTTTGCGCGTTTTGAGCATAGCGCAACAACGAGCAGCGCCGCCTAATTGGGTTTAAACTATTCCTGGCTCCACAAAGTCTGCTCTTCACTTTTTCCCTTAGAACTGCTCTATCTCTCAATTTAAACACCATATTCTCATTCTAAGGCCCTTCACTGGTCCAATTAAGTAATCCTACAAGTTAGCACTATTAAACCATAAGCACTACTTACTCTTATACTCTCTACGATTACCCTGTCCTCTATTGGTCCGTCTTAAATTCAGTTTCCCTATTACTCTAGCATGTCTAAAGGTCAGACAATGGTTTCCTCTCCAGTCCAGCTGGTGAATCTGGGAATTTTGAGGCAATGTTACAACTGTCTCATGTACACGGACAACCCTCTCCTCCTCCAAACAGGTTCAAATGTATGTGAGAGATGCAACTATTTAGCCAAACTGGAGGCTGAGCTCTCTCATCTCAAAACTGGTGTAACCAGTCAGGAGGAGAAGGTAACCTCACACAACACAATTCCAGTATCACATAGTCCCACCACATCAGCGAACCAAACACATAAATACACAAAAACATACTCGGAGGCTCTAAATAAAAATCTACCTAAGCAACAGAGACCTCCAAAGCAGACATCCAAGCAAACGCTACCTCAAAACAAAACACACACAACACATAACCCACAAAGTCAGTGTGCCAAGCAGCCACAGCCCTTAAGGCTGAATAACACACCTGATACTCTTGTTATAGGTGACTCTATTGTCAGACACACTGACGTCCTGCTCACCAGGCTGAATAAAGAGAAGGTCACAGTGAGCTGCCTGTCGGGCGCTAGGATCCACCACATAATGCAAGCACTCAGGTCACTCCAAAGCAAATAAAAATATGACTCAGTCATTGTACATGCTGGTGTGAATGACCTGACATACCTCCCTGGACTACATGAAAAGAGACATAGAGAAGCTCTCTGATCATGTAGCCCAGGCTGGTATGACCCTGACCTTGAGCAGCATCTTACCCTCACCTAGAATGATGCCACAGTACAAAGACAAAATGATCGATTTTAACAATTGGCTAAAATTTTGGTGTCATTCAAAGGGGATCCAGTGTCTGTCAGCCTGGGATGACATGCTCGACAAGCCACGTTGCTTCGCTAGGGACGGCTTGCACCTGTCACCACTGGGCTTTCGGATATTGGCAAAGGCTCTTGCCACCCCCATAGTGCCTTTTCTGGCAAGGCTCAAAAGTCAAACCCACCCCCGTAGACAGCACAAGGAACAAGAAACTAAGGGTAATGCTGCTAAACGCCAGAAGTCTTAACCTCAAGATGCACGCACTCGAAGCTCTCCTCAGTATGGAGAACATCGATATCTGTGCAGTGACAGAAACCTGGTTCAAGGCTCCAGAGAGCATCCCAGCACTACCAGGCTATACCTCATATCATGCTTTTCGGCTCCAAAACCCGGACCGAACCACAAAAGGAGGGGGACTTTCCATATTTATCAAGGATATCCACACCTCCAGGTTAGTGGCATTGCACGAAGTATCGGAGACCATCCATGTGCAACTAACAGTGGGCAAGACTGCTTTTCAGTTTATAGCATCCTACAGCCCACCCTCTCAAAGTCAGGAATCCCATTCGCTTTCCTGAAAACATTGGAGAACATGAAGATCTCTCCGAACACCATTATATTGGGCGACTTCAACTACCCAAATATTGACTGGAAGCACTACTCAAGCCCCAGCACCTTAGCCCAAAGATTCCTGGAAATTATAAACTCAAATGCTATGGAACAACTAGTCACCACTCCCACAAGAGGGACAACATACTAGACCTGATCATTACCAACATGGGGACTCTATGCTCCACACCAGAAGTATATCCCTCATTGGTAAGATCAGACCATAAATTAATTTCACTGGATGTCCACATCCCGACCCCACCCCAGCCCAGAAAACCACAGTGAAAAACTTCTCAAAAGCGAACTTCTCACTTCTCAAAACCAAAGTGGAATCCTTCAAGGCCCCAGGGCCAGTGGAAACTACAGCCCAAACTGCAGAATCCTATATAAATGCAGTCTACGGACATCTCCAGGAATGCATGGATCATGCTATCCCAAACAAAACCAAGACCCAATCATCCAAAGGCAAGCGTCCAGTCTGGTGGACCCCTGCCATAAATAAACTGTACAACAGAAGGAGGAAGCTACTACATGATAGAGCAAAATCCCTAATAGGGAAGGCATCTCTGATCAGTACTAGCAAAAAATTACAATCCCTCATAAAATCCTCCAAGGCCAGCTTCGAGAGAAAAATTGCACAGGACATCAAAGACAATCATAAGGCTTTTTTTCAGTTATGTTAGAAACCTGGGATGCAACTCCCAGACTTGTTCTGAGTTGATTCTAAACGACAAAAAATACACTGAACCCACAGACATCACCAATATCCTGGCAGACAGGTTCAGTGCAAACTTCTCCACCCCCTCCCCCCCAAAAGAGCAAATATCTATCCCGGGTGAGGGCTGCCTCCCAAACATCTCAGATGCTCAGGTGAAGGCTGCCCTCTCCAAAGCAAAAAACACTGCTTCCATGGGACCAGATGGCGTCCCAGGTTGCGTCCTACATGAACTACAAGAGGAACTAATCCCTCAAATAAAACAGCTATACAATCTCAGCCTCACTACAGGATATGTGCCCACAGAATGGCATACAGCAACAGTGGTCCCACTCCACAAAGGTGGAGCATCTACGGACCCTGGAAACTATCGCCCATAAGCCTGACTAGCTTAGTCTGCAAGGCTATGGAGAGGATCATCATGGAGCTCATAAACAAAGACATTGGGGACCTACAGACACTAGATCCTACCCAGTTTGGTTTTGTCAAGGGCAGATCCTGCCTTTTGAACCTGGTTGACTTCTTTGAAACAGTCACCAAAGCCATAAATGAAGGGAAGGTAGTCCACACAGCCTATCTGGACCTTGCAAAGGCATTTGACACAATACCCCACTCGGGCATCATAGATAAGCTATCCAGCTTAAATATAAACCCCTATGTCACAAGATGGGTCGCAAACTGGCTCAAAGACAGAACCCACAGAGTGAGAGTTGCTGGAGCCATGTCAGACTCAAAACCGCTCACAAGTGGCATCCCACAGGGTTCTGTCCTGGGACCACTCTTGTTCGGTATATACTTTTCCGAGGTACAGGCAAACGTGGGAGGACTATGGCTCACCAAGTTCGCAGATGACTGCAAACTGGGCGCCATAATCAACTCTCCAGCTGACACAAACATCCTTCAAAAGGTCTCACAGAGACAGATAACTGGTGCCAGTGCCATGGTTTAAAGCTAAATGCCAAAAATGTATAGTCATACCCTTTGGCAAAAACAATGTGCCCACAAATTACCACATAGGCGGAAACCCATTAAGTACAGAGAAAGTTATTAGGGACCTGGGGACCCAAGTTGATAGCAATCTCTCCTTTGAAAACCACATTGCCAAAGTGGTTAGAAAGACCTTCTACATAGCCCACCTCATCACGAAGGGTTTCACATCTAGATCAAGAGAGGTAATCGTGCCCTTTATTCATCCCTCATCAGGCCCATCATAGAATACAATGCCCCTTTTGGGATGTACCTTACCCGACACCTGCAGCAATTAGAAAGACCTCAAAAGTATCTCACCAAGAGGATCAAGGGTCTCAAACAGATGCCATATACTGCTCGGTTAAAAAAACTCCAGGTCTACTCAGTTGCGTGCCGCCTACTTGAGGCGATCTATGCCTGACATACAAAGCTATGTCAAATCCAGAATTAATGGACATGCTCCACCTCAGTAAATCTAAATCCCTTAGAGCCACACGCTCGAGGGACTTGAACCTCAGCACAGAAATAAATAGAACTTGCTGGAGGGACAGGTTCATAACCCAGAGGCTCCCTTTGCTCTGGAATAGAATTCCAGTTCATGTGAGGCAGAGCACCTCACTGAATCTCTTCAAGAAGAATCTCGATAAGTGGATGGGGGATCGTAGGTTTGTCCCAGGGATTACTCCCGTGTCACTATTAGACAGAGGCACAGTAAACTAAACCTTAAAAAGGGCACAGTATACTCAAATCAAGGGGTGGCATAAGCCATACAGAATCGGGCTAGGCTTATAATTGCCCCAGGGCAGATAGCCTAGTATGAACCTATGAACCTATGAACTATAAGTCCTTTCTCTCACAAAAAGCAAGAGTCACTCTTGCACAAAGCCACCTCCTCTCAGCTCTATTATACACAGCAACAATCTTTACCCAAATCAATGTGATCTAGACAAACTAGAATCATGCTACAATAAAATAGCCAAGTTTGCTACTAACTCAACCTATAGAACCCATCATTGTACTGCACTAAAACAACTAAAGTGGCTTGAGCTACCACAACTACTTAACTATCATCAGCTGGGCACAGCCTACAATTTTCTCAAATATCCTGAAAAAAAACACCTCAATATCCAACCTACTTACTGTCTACACTGCAAACTGGAACCTTAGATCTGGTGAAAAAATCTCTCCTATCCATCACCAAGGCTAATAATAATGCAGGGAAAATGCTCTACTCCCACACCATTAACAGAAATTGGAACTGTCTTCCCCATTCTGTGCCCACTGCCCCCTCCACATCCATATTCAAACACTCCCAAAAATCACATCTTCTTAGTACCTGGTTATGCCCTTGTATCACATAACCCTACCCACACTGCTATTAACTCCCCAAACTGCTCTCTGATCACATGCTGGATCTTTGATCCCCTGTAGGCTTGGTCATTTGAAAGGGAACTTTTAACTGTATAATTTTACTTGATATAATTTCTTCTCTTACCAATGTATAACTGGCATTGTCTTTTTACCTATTTTCTATATCTTCATTTACCTGGAGTGTTTTATTAATTTCTTGTTATATTACTATGCTCAGCATATATGTTGTAACCTGTTTTGTGTATTATGCCTGATGTACTGTATTTGTATAACCTGATGCCGGAGCTTTTTTCCCTGGGCCTCCACTGAAAATGGACCTGGTCCAGTCGGAATTTCCCGGTTAACAAATGTAAAATAAATAAATAAATAAAATAAATGGAACAACATCATGCATTGTAACCACATGCCAGTAACACTGACAGCAACAGACCACCAACAATGGTATTTGAACAAGATATGTTAACATGCAAGCAATCAAACATATTAACAATAATATAACACAAGTCCCAACATTAGGGTTGGAGCAGAACATACCCATAGTATATGAGTAATAATTATTGATGCAGATGGGGGAGGGGGGGCAAAAAATCCATTAACAACTGTTTATGCTTCTATTTTCCACAACAGTACTGCTCAATACTCTGTAGGTCAGCCCTCATTTTACATCTGCCTATGGCCATAGCCTCTGTAGTACAGACATACCTATTAAACTGTCAGCCTGGAATGGTATGAGAAAAACTGTGACAACTCTAGGTACATGACTAGAGGAGACGTGTAATGTCAGAGTTACATATCTGGCACAGGAGGGGTACCCTGAACCACTGTTATGCAAATGTGCTACTGGCATATGTCAACTGGTTTCCTATCTGTGTCCAGGAGTATTTGCAGCAGTGACCCCTAGGCATTACAGCATGACACTTGGGACACATGTATCGGAAACATACCTCTCAACTTCTTAGAGCATGACATCTGGACAAAGCCATACATAAGAGTTGGACAAAGGCCCATAAATATGGACAATTTTTATATATTGCGCTTACAAACTTAGAAAGTTGATAAAATAACAGGTTTTGCATTTGCATGGCTTTTCTGATGGATATGACATCTGACACTTGTATGTCTATCATTATTTTCTAACTTCAGTCTGTTATGGTTTTGCCAACGATTTGCCCTACTTTATGTTAAACGGACCACAAATCTGAGACAAATATCTGGACATTCAGTGAACATCTGTACAGGTGAGAGGTATGATTCAGGAAGAATGCATATTGTACGCACCTACCCTGCTGTCATTTGCAGGCATGTGGTGGGACAATTCAACAGTTGTACACATATTATTGGAATACTCTTCATACAGCTATTGGCAACATTTACTTACCTGTAAAACCTGTGGGGAAAATATCTGTTAACACTACCTGACTGTTTTTACATTTATTCCTGATTTCGTCTGAGTAGATATGTACACATCTTAGTACCCTGTATTCGAACCACGTCTGGGTGTGCAAAATTAACAACTAAGCTATTTCTCATCACACTGAGCTACTGGGGAACTGTTGTTTCTTATTTCAATGGTGTCTGCCTAATAGTCACTTGGTTAGAAAGTCTGAACTTGTAATTCTATGATGCATGCAGTTATTGTACTGTGCATTACTCCTTTGGATTACTACAACATGGAAAGCAAAGGTTAACACAAGGCAATGCTGCATGGTACACACATTGATACTTTCCATATTACTATTCAGTGTTCAGAGCTTGGTGCAGTATATATTTCACATTTAATTTATATCTCATTTTACAACTACACCATCTACAGTTTCTCCTAACAGCTTGTTCACAGATGCACCTCAGTTAATGTATACTGACACAGCCACATTTGCTGTGAAGAACCTGTATACATTCTATATATGTATACAACAACATACCAGAATAAACACAACAGTTTTTTTAAAGGTCTTTATTGTACAATATTCGTCAGTCATACTTTTTTATTTATTCAGTTCAAACAGTAACAGTGTACCTACTAGCAGTAAGCAATGTACTCCTTCTTAGCTATTTTAACAAAATACTGCAAAAAAGATTTGTACTCACCAGCCTGTTGTTGCAGCCTCAGCAGTCTGTCATCCTGGGCTTCCATGTTCACAGCCCTCTCTGCTGCAGTTGTAGGGGAGAAAAACACATTATGCATATCTGTCTATCACATTCTCAGGCTAGTATTTGCTACAAACTACTTGATAGTGATACTTACACACTACTGGAGCATTCTGGGCCCATCCATCTTGATTCTGCTGGTCCAAGAATGCCCCCTTCCTAAGCTTTAGGTTGGCATAGTGGTGCTGCACCTGCATACCAGTCCGGCAGCTGCAAGTAGCACTGGTAAGGTCACGTGCACGAAGGTCCCAGGCCTCCACTTTGTTTTGGCAGCCCTGGTACAGGCCCTGCAGCAGTCTGTCCTCATGGTTTTTAACTAGGCATCCAACCATGACCCTGGCACCCACAAGTGCACTCCCTCTCCTAGGCCAGCCATTGTATCTGTACAGATTATGGCTGTATTCCCGCCTGCACCATATAAGTAGTGTGATATTCCTGCCCTTTACTGTCATTGGACCATTTTGAAAAGGTTAAGCTCCGCTAAGCAGTGCACAAATCTGCTAATCCAGTTTTAACGCTGCTTAAAGGGGAAGTTGTTGAGCAGTGTTTAACAGTGCACAAATCCACTTAGCTGAGCTACCTGCTGCTTAGTCCTCACGCTATAACAATGATGACACTTGCTAAGCATAACTGAGCATGGCTAACCATTGCACACTTTTAATATTTTAAATATATTAGAGGACTGACTTAATTTATTAAGTGTATATGAGGTACTTTACATGACATCCCTCTATGTACTTTCCTTACATTGGCAAGGGGTGTGACTATACTGTATGGGGAACTTGTGTGTATATGGGTGATTTCACATGTTATATGCACTCATACTTATATTGTACACCAGCTACACTACCTGGTTGACAAAAAACAGTTGCTACATAATTTAAGTTTAAAAAAATAATTTTAACACTACTTTCCCATATAAAAATAAGTTGCCTGTCTTGGTACTCTTACCATGAACACCTGCATGTAAAGGTGGGACTCTAAGTACTACACTATTGCAGCTTGGAAATTTCACCTGTATATTTGTATTTATCTCCTATGGGATGTTTATGGTAAGCGGGGGGCCATAACACGCACACTCGCTTAGCTACGCTTCAACATTCGGTAGCCTAGAAAAAAAAATTATAATATTATTATTATATTATTATGTTATAAAGTGAGTATTGTGGTATTCTGACAAGTCATTGAGGACTGCAATTGGGAAATAATGGCATACATTTGGTTTTCAGGCTTCTATCCTTCAGAGATTCCTGCTAATACATATTCTGTTTTCTAACAACTTTCTAAGTGTGTGAGGGCAATTTTTCAGAAGTGTCCCTATTTTTATTGTTTGTTTCCACCCATTATTTGTACCTTTGTCCACATGGACTGCTTGTCAGGGAATATTGGCATACATGTACTTTCAGACTTCCATCCCTTGGTAATTCATGTTAATGCATGACCTGTTTTCTATTAACTTTCTAAGTTTGTGAGGGCAATATGTATGATGTGTCCCTTTTCAGGGATTTTTCCTCCATTATTTGTGCATTTGTATACATTTCCTGCATTAGCAGGTTGTGGAGGGGTCATACGGTTTTACAATGCAGGGGGTGTGTCACAGAACCTGTCACATACCCATGTGTATTTCAGTGTCCGTGGACACTGAAATGATCATTTATTTAATTTCAGTGTTCGCGGACACTGAAATACTGGCATAATATTAGAGTTGTTGTTGTGTCTTTTTGGCTTTTCCCAGTTAGGGGTCGCCACAGTGGAACTCTGGTACGCTAATGATTGGTAGTTGAGTTTTACATGCCGAGTTACCAGCCCTGACGCACAACCTTCAACGAAGGTATGCCCATTCACACATGTCTCCACGCAGAAGACGCTCTAGCTGAGAATCGAACTGGACAGAGTCTTACTGCGAGGCGACAATGGTACCGCAGCACCACCACCGCGGGTTTGGCATAATATTAGAGTAATTCCCTAATATTATGCCAGATCATATTAGAAAGTGCCATACGGCACTTTCTGAATGCAGGGGGCATGTTCAATGTCCGTGCACTACTTGAACATGCCCCCTGCACTCATTCACAGTTTGTGTCCATGTAGGTTAAACAGCAGCATGCCTTCATTAATATGCAAGGAGCGCTGCTATGCTATACGGACATGAACCACTCCATGCAGGAATAGTGCTATTCCTGAATGGAGTTTATTGAGTCCCAGGGCTTATGTAATTTCATGAGTTATCCATTCCTTCAAGATAGCTTTTCATTTCATTGAAATACTGTTAGCTATGTAAATGAAAGTAGACAAGCAGATCATTCCTCGAGGTTATTTTTAATACTTAGTGATGACCGCTTTAGAGTGTTACTGGAAAAAATGTGATGTAATTACCCATATGAGATAAAATGTTCTAGGTTATTTTGTTTTCAAAATTATATCAAATTTAAATTCAAAATAATTAAATTAAAATCTTAAACTGAACTGTTTACCAGGAAAGTCTGGTTCTGCACATATTTTGGTTAGCTCAGTTTTTTGAAATTGTTTTATTATTTTTGCCAATAAATATTACTGGCCAAACAAAACAATTCTCAAATAAGATATGAACACGGTGATAATAAAAAAATATACAGAAAGTTAAAAATAGAATGATAAAATGACAAAAAAAGCTGGATAGACAGAAAGAAGGGCACAGAGAAAACAATATCAACACATTTTATATAATACTGTAATTTATGCATCAATAAAAATAATAATAATTTGCCAATACATTCATAGCTGGTCTGTTTCCTAAGAAATTTTGTTTTGATCTCCTTTGAACAACATTATTATGTTGTTTTTTTAATTACTTACATTATATACAGTATGTATATATGTATGTATGAATTTATTTATTTATTTATTTCATGTTAACTGATATAGACTGCTAATCGAAAGGTACCATTTTCCAGCTCAAAGTGGAACAATAGCTAAGTTGTTCTAGTACTCATACTTCCACAATATGTCAATTATAGTTTCAGTTCATCATGACATTGCTAGCACAGATGGTATTAGCTTTATGATTGTTCAGTAAAGAATGTACTTATATTGTTTGCCTTCAGTGTCATTTAAAAAATTCATATAATGTTTTATTATTTGAATTTCAGCTTGATATTATTTTATAAACTGCTGATTGTCATGATATTTTCTACTTAGTATGTATTTTTGATGCTTCTGTTTGATGGTGATCGCATGACTATTCCATGTTAAAATAAAAAAATAAGGAAGAATGAAGAAAACTGTAGTGGAAAGCAGGAGAGAAAACTGCAAGGGAGAAAATTTTGTAATGGCAAATTATCTATATTATACACATGGAAACTTTGCAAAATAAATGAGAAAGAGGGACAGATGGCAAAGAATAATTATGTGTGCCTTGTTAATAAAAATGATTTGCATATAAAAAGATAAAAACAGAATAAAAGATAAAGCAAAAATAATACACTTACCAGATAACGAGCCCAACTGTGTCTTCAATGTAACAGTATAGTTAGTCGAATCTCCTTTGTTAATACAGCATTTTATTACATGCATGGCTGCTCCACTGTTTCCACCACACACCAGTGTTTGATTATACACAATAATGCCTGAAGGTAATGAATATACAGTGATTGTAACTGGCTGGCTGGGATTTGCCATTAGGTAGTTTTCATGTAACTGGCACATGTAGGTTCCTAAAAGTAAACAAATGAACAGATTTGATAATATTGGAAGTACAGAATTATAGCTGGCTAGAAAAGCAGGATTTTTTGTACATTAGAGCTATATCTGTTTACCAGGTGGCCAGTAAAGTTACTTCAGTGTAATTTGTGCATCTTGAACCCATAGACCTAATTATTACTGTATTCATAATGTCACTTTCGCAAATACTAAACCAATGATTGGAATAATTAAAACAATACCTTTCAATATAAAAATTTGATAAGAATAATCTTTGAAAGAAAGAAATAGCTGAAACAGACACATCACAAGATGAACAATGCCATTGAATAGACCAAATATAAGCAATGTCAGGTGTAACATCACAAGGAAGGCTAATATGATACAAAATCACAATAAATGAAAAATTCAGCACAACCTGCACATAGAAAAAAAACAAGTAAAAGAAAAAATAAATAAAAAAAAAACGTATAACTGAAAAAAACATCCTGTTGACACATCTGGAATAAACCTTAAAACACATTTTAATCTTAATGTTAAAATAAGGAAACAGTTAAGAGCTTTCAAACTCCATATCATTATTGGAAAACTGATACAAATTAATAGTCCTAAGTAAACATGCTGGGGAATTTCCAAGAACAAGGTGCACCAAACTCCAAAGGCTGCAAAATAACTTGTAAATTGCGAATTGTTCTTCTTAATAAATACTGGACATTAACATAGTAAACAGCCCAGCAGTAATTAGGATTCCAAATATATAAATCTTTATTTAAACAAAATGTATAGCTAATTGATTTTGTCTTCAAGCACACAGACTTCATTAGAACAGTTGTAACATGGAACAAATAGCAGCACATGACCAGTCTAATTAACGGATCTTAAAAAATTAAAGGAATAGACATGAAATTCCTACTTTCTATGAGCTAAAAAACATACTCAAGTTTTATATAAAACTACAAATATAAAAATATATACAATGTTATTGTTTAACATTTTAAAACCAATATGATAAAAATACACACCAACTATAAATGAGTATACTAATCAGAATTTACTTAGGTTAAATACAATATTTAATTCTATAAATGTTGGTACATATAAAAATGACATAATTTAGCTACTCTCTGTTTAAATATAGGAAGGATAGAAACTGATTAATTTAAACCAGGATCGGATGCTGCATTTAACTTTAACTGTCATATAAGCTCCTTGTACTCAGTAGTGGCTTCCCATGAGCCACCTGTTGGATTTTGAACTATTCTTTCAATAATTAAGAATATCAAATTTTTGAAACTTCCACATACAACTGAATGTTTATATATAAAGCATCAGGTTCTTTTGTACATCATAGTGAAAGTTGTAAATCCACTTTCTAAGACTAGCACTAGCATATGTCCATTTTTGCCAACATAAAAGGCTGGGCACCCTGAATACTTTGCCAAATAAACCAAACCCACCATGCTAAAATTACCTTGTTTTGAATAAGTCATGGTATTCATCTAATTTTCAAACACCAACTCCTATGCTTCATTAATGTATTTACACTGAATACAGGCACAACATTTCCTTGTGCCTGTAAAATTATCACCAATGTTACCATTTCCAGAGAATTCAACAGTATCTTTTAAATTCTTTACCCTTTTAAAAAAATGTGGTTGTTCACCCACTAGTTTCTGAATTCCAGTTACTAAGCCCTGATTTTTCCTGAGAATACTTTACATTGCTGTACTGTCCATGTTGTAATCTTTTATCAAGACTCTGAAATTTCTTCTCACTATTTTTGTTTTTTTTCCAGGAAACATTTAACCCTGTTCCTTCCTCACTGATGTTGGGTGTTAAACCAACTCCAATAAAGGTTTGCATTTTCATATACAAACTACTGGTTGAACAACCACAATTTGTTTGAAAACAGGACAGGCAGACAGACAAACTCAAAAGTTTCATTAGAAAGGTACTGCTGATGGTACTGATGATATGATATCAAAAAATGTATTGTCCCACTAGATGAAGAACTTTACCTTTCAGTTGAGGGGGTGCTTCAATGACAGAAGGGATGTAGCTCAGTGACAGAGGGCATGCTTTACATGTATGAATTTCTCAGTTCAATCCCCAGCATCTTCATATACATCTCCATATATGTGGGTGCCCGAAGGGGTAGCATAATGGTTAAGGTCTTAACCTTACAGATAAAAAGTACAGAGTTTGATCTGATGTCTGGTTATTGCCTAGGCTTCTAATAGTCTGCACATTGACAGCCTAGTAGCTGTCTATGAACACTGCTGAAACAGGCATTAGAGCCCCTTTTGCAGCTATTATTCAAGTTCAGTGCTCTGATTACTTGGTGGGGGACTGAATGACACTGAACTAATGTCTTTGAAAAGACTGAATTGGGGGGAACACAATAGCAGAAAGTTGTCCTTTATGCTGGGGAGAGGGAAGGTTATGGTTATTTATTGAGTGCAGTGGTTTAATGAGTGGTTTAGAGAACAAAGAGTCAGTTAGGCTGTGCATCTGTTTAGTTCCTTATTCACTCTGCACAAAAAGGCGATATTCCTCCTGAGTCCTGATTTTTTTATCCCCTTGAGCAGACTGGAACCAGGGAGACCACAGCAGATGCTACGCTGATTAGCCTAATGGAACAGAACCAGTCAACTGCACTTTGCTTTTGTTGATGCTGTACTTCCTTCCTTTTGCTCTGCTTGGTCTAAGAACTCTGATTCATTGCATTGCATTTGCAGTGTTGCTATCACTTGTCCAAAATTATACAACCATTACATTTTGCAGCTGTTACCGGGTCAAATACTGGTAGTCCATGCATATTAAATTTTAGGCAGTAAATATATGTATTTATTCACTGAACATTTGTAAAGCAGATAAGCATAGATGTCTGCCTGCCATCACCATAAGATCAAAAATCTGCCTCTCATAATGTGTAAAAATGGGCAACATGTGGAACACCTACTAATAACATACTCACACCTTCAATTAGGAATCTCACAGCATGGTTAAAATGTGTTATTTATATTTATATAAGGCCCTTCTGATGAATAAATGTAATTTAATATTATTTACAAAGGACAGTAATTAAAAAAAAAAAACAATGAATATGTGATAGACCTTTCCGATAGGGAATAGTGATGAAAATGTTCTTTTTAAGACTCAAAATGAGGAGCAGTCCTCATAATAAGGTACACTTGGGAAGTATATAGCGAAGTGTACTGACTCAAAGACCCATTTAAGCCAAGGCGGCAAAACAAGGCACATGCAGTAAAAAAAAAATCAACAACTTTTTCAATGCATTGATGATACAAGTACAATAGAAAAGACAATTATTTATAAATACAATAAACACAATTGCATTAAGAACAGAAAGAAACTTAAAATCTTAAAATAAACATTCCGAACAATAGCCTTATAATAGTTTAAATTGTAATACATTTTAATACAATCAAGAAAGATTCTTATATAGTCATCATATTGTTTTACTAATGCAGATATCTGTTTGAAGGACTCAACAAGCATGGTGAGCAATGAAGAGAATTTACATACACGCACGCACATACATACATATATGTGTGTGTGTATATGTATATGTATATATATATATATATATATATATATATATATATATATATATATATATATATGTTTATATACATATATGAAGGAGATGATACTAAGATTTGCATATAAAAAGAGAGAGAATTGATGGAAATGATATAGGTATATAGAACAGGAGATGGGTTTTGGTGAGAGAAGAGGCATTAAAGTATATTAACCACTATCTGCCAAATTAGGATGGAATGACTTCTTGAATGATATGATGTTCTCTGCCAACTTGATGAGTTCAGATTATTCCAGCAAAGTTGAAGCAAATTTAATGGAGGATATTTAACAGATAGCAAAAGAAAAGAGTGGTCTGGCAAGATGAATAACAATAAGAAGATAGATTTGGAATTTCAGAGAGAGTAGTCAGAGGGTTTGATGCACAATTTATTGAGAAGAGGAGGACAGTATATTTGGTTAAGAAGTTTATAAGGGCATTAAAGGGGTAGCGAATACAGTACATTGTACAGATACCGTTAAACAGTGCAATGAAAGCAGTAGGAAATGACAAATCTAAGAACTGAAAAACCTCATTTTCAACTTTGGGGTTGAGGATATGATGGAATTGTTTCTACTGCAGTAAGAGAAACTAAGCATGATTGTTCTTCAAATCAATCAGGTAGCAATACTCCATTCTCACACATTAGATCAGTAAATTGCTTAGGTTAGGACTAAATCAAGAAGTGCACTGACTCGTACTGTGGAAAATCAGTGGAGTGGCATCACCTTTTGTACCATGTGCATATCTCACCCATAAGCAGCATTCAAAATATTTTCTCCTCTCAGTCCTTTTTCTGCACTAGAAAAGTAGGTCAGCAAGCAACAGCATTTTGAATTGCACTTGCATTTTTCTATCTCCTTCCTTCCCTACTTAACTTTTATTTCTTTTGCACAGATTCACTTCACTATCAACTTTCAAGTTATTCATTCTCCTGTTTTATCCTTTCATGTTATTCTTCTTCAAATTAAAGTCCTAATATGCTGACACCTTGGTTTTAGTTTTTTTTGTCATTGTCTTTCTCACTTCCAGAGTATCTAGGCAGCATATTTTTGCAAAGAATATTGCTATTGATAGCTTTTTATACAAACTAAGTGTAATATTGGTAAGAATCCCACTTTCAAACAACTTTGTCTATTTTCTGTACCCCCACCACTTGTCTCTATTCACCTATTTTTTTCCAAATTCATTTTCACAAAAAGATTATATTCAGCATGAAGCTGATATGTAGGGCTCTAATATTAATGGTTTTCTAGGGTAGCCTATTTTTGTTTTCCTTCAGCAAGTACAATGTCTTACAGAAGTATGCCATTATTTATATAACATGGATACCTTACTTGTGAAGCCCTAATAACTGATCAGAGATGCAACATGGTGCCTAAGGAATCCCTTTTCATCATTATTGTTAATCTAGTCGTGTTGTTATCATTTCAATTTAAAACGTAAGCAGGCCTTGAGATATTTCCTTTGCCATTGCCACTTTTTCAGTTTTTTGAAAATGTCCTCTAATTCTCTACATAATTTGAGATGCTAATATAAATCAACATTATCCATTTCATCTCCATTATTAGCTTCATTCAGTTAAAAAAATAACAGTGGATTACCTTTACATTGAACCAAATCATTAAAAGGACTCTAAGTTCTTGTAGAAGCTCCACAAGGAGGATTAAAATCTAGTTCAATGTTAATCCCTTCGGCCATGCTTCTGGGCAGGAGAATCAATGGTAACAAACAGCAAAAGCAAAACCACTCCACCAGATAAAGTCCAATCCTAACTCCACAAAAGTAATCCAATGAATTCAGACAGGCAAAGGACCAGCATGACATAAAAATAATCACATTTATTCAAACAAAGGACATATAAAGAGTGGGTACTTACGTATTATCGCAATCAGATTTGTGAGGTGGCATACTGTGTAATGCTTTCTGGGAAAGTATGTGTGTTTATGGAAGAAGGGCACTGTGAAGTGTGACATACTATTGGGGCCCATTGTTTGCCATATATGAAGATGAATAATCTGAATTTTCTGAATTAGACACATGACTGCTGCTTCACAGTGGCCATTAATCGAACTCCGAGCAGAGTGAACAAGTTCTCAACAACAGAAGTGCTGCCTTTGAAACGCGGTCAAAAGTGTTACTTACTACTCCCTGACAGGCAATTTTCATTGTCATGGCTAGTAAAACTGAATGCATTTATTTCTCATAACCTTCCCTTTTTGTAACATCTGACTAAGGACTGCAGGCTTTTGGATGCAGTGTAACAGTGTGAATGATCACTTTACTGATAACAGTCGGCCAATAAAAGGTATGATTTTTTTGCCATCACTGTGACTGCTGTGTGTTCATTTGTCTGCATACTTCATTGGATGTATGAACTTTGGCTCCCAATGTAAGTAGCAAGCATTTACCAGGATGTCACACCCAAAAAATAATGGTCACTCATCCCCGCTGTCACAACAAGCAGTACTCGTCATGATCACTGGGCTGTATTCATTGCGTGATGTCGGTAAAGCACGCTATCCAAAAACTTACTTTTTCCCCCTTATTCCTCTTCCAAACCCATTAGCAACATACCAGAAGATGTCTTAACAGTGCAGCCAAACCTTTTAAAGTTAACAGACACTGTTGAACTGAAACATGACCAATTATGCCACCTCGCAAATCTGGTTGCGATAATACGTTAAGTACCAAGGAGTGTAAGCACTTTCGGGTAGTACCACTATGCTTCATCAGACATAAAATGCTCTCACAAACTCCCCTTTTTTAAAAAAAAAAAACACCTTGTCCAGTCACATCCTAAAATCATTAATTGGTAATTACTCAAATTAGAAAGTCAAAAGTGTTAAAGGCATCAAGATACAATATAATCAAGTTAATAATAAGTTTGTTGTGGTCACTTGTACTATGGGTTTCTCAGCTTCGTGGCAGTGTGCTCATTTCCACAATGAAATTTATTACTTTAGAATGAGCATTTAGTTCAGCTTGATACTGAGCTCTATTTATTTATATCTATATAATGTTATAGTTTTTTAAGAGTCTGCTTGCTCATTTAATGAAACTTGTTTGATATAAAGCAAATATTGCATCTTGATTTCTCTAGTTAGTCATATATATAACTATCTAGTTTTCTGTTGCTATGGCAACAGGTAGTAGTGTTTTCCCATGTAGGCTTTCTTGTGAGATTTGGCAATAAGGAGGAAGCCATGGGCCTTGGAAGCATGGCTAGTTCATAATGGTATGGCTTAAGGTTGTATAACTTGATTACATTTGCATAGAGTGTGATTCTTTGTAGATATTTCACAAGGAATCCAGGCTTTCTTTTTAAATATGATGATGTTATATTCATCGGGATTCATACAGCAGACAGTAATCTCTCACAGGAGATTTGCGAATGCATTTATGATTCAATGTCAATATTTAGAAAGTTTTTAATAACAGCAAATGAGAAATGTATGAAGTTAACACATTGTTTTTCTTGGTTTTGCTTAAGATAAATTTTGGGACACGCATATTGATATGAGATGTAATGCAATAAGTTTAATTGATGAAGTCTTAAGGTTTGCATTTAGTACATGCATGTTACATATTGACATATGCTGCTACTTTTAACTGTTTAAGTTTTTTACAATTTTTTAACATGCTGATTTTTCATAATAACTGACACAGTATCATAGAATTTACTGTTATATATTGAATGAGATTTTGATGCTTAAAGTTTTATATAGCATGATAGAACCTGTAAGACTGTATTGATGCCTTTAACACACTTGACTTTCTAATGTGAGTAATTACCAATTAATGATTTTAAGATGTGATTGGACAGGGTGTTTTTTTATGAGAGCATTTTTTGTCTGATGAAGCATAGTGGTACTATGCGAAAGCGCTTACACTCTTTATATGTCCTTTGAATAAATGTGATTATTATACTATGCTGGTCCTTTGCCTGTCGGAATTCATTAGAGTATTTTATGGAGTTAAGATTGGACTTAATCTGGTGCAGTGGTTTTGCTATTGGTGTTTATAAGATCAAACATGTCAATGCCATGAATTTGTGAAAAGGAAGTTGTGGTCCTACATGTATAAAAATGATCTTGTTTCATTCACTTGTCCTGTTTCACCATACTAGTCTTCCAGTCACAGTCATTCACAACCTGCATCATTTATTCTCATTTTATTGCTGCAAATTTTAAATGATTTACTCTCAGGGTAAAGGACTTGCTCTAGTCCAAGAACACTTCTTACACTGTTATAAATAATTTATACTCCAAATATATCTGTTAACATGGGTGCTCTAACACCATGATCTCACCTAACCATTCATTTCTATCTTCATGTTGTTGGCAGTTGTAGGGAATTTGGTACAGCAAAGTCATGTGCTGAGGAGCCTGATACAAAAAATATATTTAAGAGCCTGAATCTGTGTGCAGGCATGTGGTGAGACTTTGAATACCTATGGATAATATGGATGCACCAGGTACATCTGTAAGAGAAGGGGGAGCTAAGATGTAGAGTTATAACCATACTAATCCTACACAAGAGTCATTAGTTCTTGTAAACACACATTCCAATCATCATTAGTGTATCAGCCATATAATTTGATGCTTTTATCCAAAGGTTTACCCATAAGTCACATCAACTAACTTAACAGTACTTGATGTTTTTTGGACAGTACATGTGTGTGTGTGTGTGTGTGTGCCTATATTGGAGGCCCGGGGAGAAAAGCTCCAAGTTACATGAAAATCATTACACAAATTTGTAAGGAAACAAAATTCTAATTATATAGCAAGTGAAATAACACAGAAAACTATCTAAACAGCAAATATGTTGTAAAAAGGTACAATACAGTAACAATGGAACATTAGCATGTAGGAAAATTATACAGTTAAAAATATTTAACAATACAGCTCAATTTTGTTTTGTTTTTTGGGGGGTGGAGGAAAAGGGAAAGATAGAAATAGAGAGTTAACTTAAAGGTAAGACAGATATAGTTAAAATCTTGTAGCTAGGTAGTGTGAATAAATAGATCATATGTGGCATATATTTAACAGTAGTATTAACAGTAGAAAGTAATAGCGAAAAGAAAACGTGTTAAGATGGTTGCACTGGTGTGTGGACTATGATACGAAAGATTAGGGATAACTCATACGGTGTAACAGTATGACATATACAAAAGTATATTTGCTAAGTGAAACAGTTTTGCTAGGTTAAGGAGGCTGTGGATGTGTGCTACATGTGCAACTGGGGTTATCAGTGAGATGTTGCTTTAGTTTTCTTTTAAAGGAGGTTATGTTGTCTAATTCTGTAACTGATGATGGGAGGGTGTTCCACAGCTTTGTTATGGAATGGGAATAGAGGCAGCTACCTGCTCCTTTACTAGGTTTTGATACTTTAAGTAGGTGTTTGTTGTTAGAGCGTAGATATTTAGATGGGATGCAAGGTTCAATGATATTTTTCAGGGAAGGGCAACACTAGGGTTTATAAATGAGTTTATGGGCAAAGGTAAGTTGTGTGTAATGTAGGTAATGTCCAAATTCTAGCCAGTTTAAGTCTTTAGTGGCCTGGCAATGATGGATGCAATTTGGTTGGGCTGATGCGAATTTTGCAGTCTTATAATAACAGGACTGTAGTTTGTGTTGCAAAGAGTTGTGGAGATTAGTGAAGATAGGAGATCCATATAATAAGGTTGGAAGGAGAAGACTTTATGAAAGTTTTATTCGGATGGATTTGTCTAAGTATTGTTTGTTTTTGTAAAGTTTGCCTAATTTAAAGTGAGTCTTTTTTATTGAGTTATTAATATGCAAGTCAAAGCTAAGTTTGCTGTCAATAGTAATTCTTAGCAGTTTGGCCTGATTTACTAACTCTATTGGGGTTTTATTTATGGAGAATATAGTAAAGTCTATGGAAACAGGTTTAGATGCAAAGATGAGTAGTTTAGATTTATTAGGGTTAAGTAATATCTGTGATTGGTTTAGCCAGTGCTCTATGGATGTAAAGGCCTTATATGGGTCTACTTCAGATGATCAAACTTTCAAATGTTCAATTTTCATATGGCCGAGACCATATGAACGAACATTTAAAAGTTCAAACATCTTATAAAAAAAATAAAACAAAACAAAAAAAAATAACTGAATGATTTTAGCAGGGGGGCAAGATGCACCCCCCCCTATAATCCCTGCTATTTAAATATACCAACTCCAAGATCACACTACAGTGTGGAAAAGGGAAATCTTCCCATTCTCCACTGTATGGAGATCTCCATTAAGAATACTCAAATTTTTAAAACTTCGATCATATGGTTTCAGCCATATGAAAGGAGAACATTTGAAAGTGTGATCATATGAAGGGGACCCATATATATATATATATATATATATATATATATATATATATATATATATATATATATATATGGGTCCCCTTCATATGATCACAATATATATAGTAACCCAGCCACTGGGGATGCACAAGCCAGTGCATTTCTTCGTGCTGGTCCCAAGCCCGGATAAATGGGGAGGGTTACATCAGAAGGGCATCCGGTGTAAAACCTCTGCCAAATAACATATGCGGACAGCAATACAGATTTCCATACCAGATGGGTCGAGGCCAGGGTTAACAACGACCTCCACCAGTACTGTTAGCCAATAGAGTGCTGGTGGAAATTTGGCTACTGTTGGCTGAAGTAGGAGAAGGAGATGAAGAGGGGGAAGACATGCCCGAAAGCAAATAAAGAGGAGGAAGGTTAGGAGTGTAGTAGTGAGGGTAGGAACTTTGAATATTGGCAGTATGACTGGTATAGGGAGAGAGCTGGCTGATATGATGGAGAGAAGGAAGGTTGATATATTGTGTGTGCAAGAGACCAGATGGAAGGGGAGTAAGGCCATGTGTATAGGAGGTGGGTACAAATTGTTCTATCATGGTGTGAATGGGAGGAGAAATGGGGTAGGGATTATCCTGAAGGAACAATATGCCAAGAGTGTTTTGGAGGTGAAAAGAGTGTCAGAGTGATGTTTATGAAGCTAGAAATTGATGGTGTAATGATGAATGTTGTTAGTGCATATGCTCCGCAAGCTGGGTGTGTGATGGATGAGAAAGAAAAATTTTGGAGTGAGTTGGATGAAGTGGTGGTGAGAGACTGGTAACTGAGTGGATTTCAATGGGCATGTTGGTGAAGGAACAGAGGAGATGAGGAAGTGATGGGCAGGTATGGTGTTAAGGAGAGAAATGCAGAACGGCAGATGGTAGTGGTTTTGCAAAAAGGATGGACATGGCTGTGGTGAATACGTATTTTAAGAAGAGGGAGGAGCACAGGGTGATGTAAAAGAGTGGAGGAAGATGCACACAGGAGGATTTTATGCACACAGGAGGGCCAGTCTGAAGGAGAATGGAGACTGTAAAGTAGTGACAGGAGAAAGTATAGTTAGGCAGCATAGAATGGTGATCTGTAAGATGATCTTGGTGATCAAGAAGAGAAGGGCAAGTGTGAGAGCAGTGCCAAGGATCAAATCGTGGAAGTTGAAAAAGGGTGATTGTGAGGTGGAGTTCAGGGAAGAGTTAAAACAGGCACTGGGGGGCAGTGAAGAGTTACCAAATAGCTGGGTAACTACAGCAGAGATTTTAAGGGAGACAGCTAGAAAGGTGTTTGGTGTAACGTCTGGACAGAGGAAGCAGGACAAGGAGACCTGGTGGTGGAATGAAGAAGTGCAGGAGAGTATACAGAGGAAGAGGCTGCCAAAGAAGAAGTGGGATTGTCAAAGAGATGAAGAAAGTAGACATGAGTATAAGGAGATGAGGCGCATGGCAAAGAGAGAGGTGGCGAAGGCTAAGGATAAGGCATATGGAGAGTTGTATGATAGGTTGGACACTAAAGAGGGAGAAATGGACATGTGCCAATTGGCTAGACAGAGGGATTGAGCTGGGAAAGATGTGCAGCAGGTAAGGGTGATAAAGGATAGTGAGGGAAACATACTCACAAGCGAAGAGAGTGTGTTGAGCAGATGGAAGAGTACTTTGAGGGACTGATGAATGAACAGAATGAGAGAGAGAGAAGGTTGGATGATGTGGGGATAGTGAATCAGGAAGTGAAACAGATTAGCAAGGATAAGTACGGACAGCTATGAATAGGATGAAGAATGGAAAGGCTGTTGGTCCAGATGACATACCAGTGGCAGCATGGAGGTGCTTAGGAGAAATGACAGTGGAGTTCTTAACCAGATTGTTTACTGAAATCTTGGAAAGTCTGAGGATGCCTGAGGAGTGGAGAAAAAGTGTTTTAGTACCTATATTTAAGAATAAGGGTGATGTGCAGAGTTGTAGTAACTACAGAGGGATACAACTGATTAGTCACAGCTTGAAGTTATGGGAAAGAGAAGTGGAAGCTAGGTTAAGAAGGGCGGTGATGATTAGCGATCAGCAGTATGGTTTCATGATGGGAAAGAGCACTACAGATGCGATGTTTGCTCTGAGGCTGTTGATGGTGAAATATAGGGAAGGTTAGAAGGAGTTGCATTGTGCCTTTGTGGACTTGGAGAAAGCACATGATAGGGTGCCTAGAGAGGAGTTGTAGTATTGTATGAGGAAGGCAGGAGTGGCAGAAAAGTATGTAAGAGTGGTACAGGACATGTATGAGGGTAGTGTGACAGTGGTGAAGTCTGCAGTGGGAGTGACAGAGCCGTTTAAGGTGGAGGTGGGATTACATCAAGGATCAGCTTTGAGCCCTTTCTTATTTGCAATGGTGATGGACAGGTTGACAGAGAAGATCAGACAGAAGGCCCCATGAACAATGATGTTTGCAGATGACATTGTGATCTATAGTGAGAGCAGGGACCAGGTTGAGGAGACCCTGGAGAGGTGGAGATATGCTCTTCTGAGGAGAGGAATGAAGGTCAGCAGGACTAAGACGGAATATATGTGTGTGAATGAGAGGGAGGATAGAGGAATGGTGAGGATGCAGGGAGTATAGTTGGCGAAGGTGGATGAGTTTAAGTACTTGGGAGCAACAGTTCAGAGTAATGGTGAGTGTGGAAGAGAGGTGAAGAAGAGAGTACAGGCAGGGTGGAATGGACGGAGAAGAGTGTCAGGAGGGATTTGTGACAGATGGTTGCCAGTAAGAGTGAAAGGGAAGGTCTACAAGAGGGTAGTGAGACCAGCTATGCTGTATGGGTTGGAGATAGTGGCATTGACAAAAGGCAGGAGTCAGAGCTGGAAGTGGCAGAGTTAAAGATGTTAAGATTTGCACTGGGTGTGACAAGGATGGACAGTATTAGGAATCAGTATATTAGAGGGTCAGCTCAGGTTGGACAGTTTGGAGACAAAGTCAGAGAGGCGAGATTGCATTGGTTTGGACATGTGCTGAGGAGGGATGATAGGTATATTGAGAAAAGGATGCTAAGGATGGAAATGCCAGGTTAGAGGAAAAGAGGAAGGCCTAAGATAAGGTTTATGGACATGGTGAGAGAGGACATGCAGGCGGTTGGTGTGACAGAGCAATATGCAGAGGACAGGAAGAAATGGAAACAGATGATCCACTGTGGTGACCCCTAACGTGAACAGCCAAAAGAGAAGAAGAGAGAATATATATATATATATATATATATATATATATATATATATATATATATATATATATATATATATATATCCTAGTATCTCAGTTGGATAATCTACCCCAAACTGGTGCCAGAACCAGTCATTTGGTCAAACAATCACCCCATTTGAACGACAACCTTGCTGCTTCTTAAGACCGTAAAATACAACTGACTCATTTGCATTTAGATGGAAAACATTTTTATTTCAATAAAAACAAAATAATAGTGAAAATAATGACTAAGTGTTTTCGCCTATACAAACATCATCAGAGCCAATTTGGAAGTTCAAAATACTCCAGGAACACATGCTGTGTTTCCCACTCTGCCAAAACTAGATTTGCAAAAACTGGTGCACATTTAGCACACCAGTTTTTTGTCATCATCTTGTCTACCCAACATCCCCAAACTTTGACCACAGTAATCCAAACCTATTTGGTGGGGTATGACGCTGAACAAATTTATAACATCTACAGCTAAAAACACATTTTTTTGTTTAATATTGATTCCTCTTAATATTTCTAAACAGTGCCACAAGTCCTTTAAAATATATTGCTTATCATGTAATGCCCTTTTTGAGTAACCATCTATATAAGCTGCCAATGTTTCAGTCTTGGAGCCCCCTAGCTGACACTATTGGTCTAAATGGGGGGGGGGGGTCAAACTGATTTTTGTTTATCTTTGGTATCCCGACATAGCCGGAATAACAGGAGCTTCTACTGTCAAATAAGCCATCTCTGCTTTTGAAATCACTTCCTGACAAAAAGACTCATACAACAGCAAATCAATATTGGCATATTCTCATTTGAGTTCATTACAGGATACCCTTTCATATGTAGATGTGTCATTTAAAATATCATACATTTTACATGCATAATCTATTTGTGTCATGATAACTAATGCCCTACCTTTATCTGGTTTCATGACTCTATAGTCTTTAGTGTACAACAGTTCTCTCAAACAAACTCTTTCATCCATGGTTAAATAGTCAGTAAACATCATATCAGCATTACCAAACTTTCTAAATTCCCCCTCACATATACATTCAAAAGCAAACACCAGTGGGTTGCTTGGAAGGATAAAAGTACTTCTCCTTTTCAACATATCATTCATAGTCAATGGCAGTACTGATATTTGTGATGAAAAAAACAAATGTAGATTCAATTGTCTTATAAGCAATTTCAAGTTTACCGACAACCTAGTGGCATCAAATTTATGCATAGGAACAAAATTAAAGCCTTTGCTCAGTAATTTAAAATGTGCATTTTGAATTTCAAAGTCACTCAGATTGTACAATGTAAAACTTTGATGTGATAACACTTGTACTGCATTTCCATCTTCCACAATATTTCCCTGAACCATATCATTTTCAACATTCAACCCATTATAGACATTCTGTATTTCATTCCTATCTTGAATACAGTTTAATTCCGGTTATGTTCGGGATACCCAAGATACATAAAAATCAGTTTGATCCCCCATTTAGACCAATAGTTCCAGCTAGGGGATCCAAAAATGAAACATTGGCAGCTTATATAGACAGTTATTTAAAAGGGGCATTACAAGATAAGCAATATATTTTAAAGGACTCATGGCACTGTTTAGAAATGTTGAGAGGAATCAACGAAAATGTTTTGTTTTTAGCTGTAGATGTTATAAATTTGTTCAGTGTCATACCCCACCAAATAGGTTTGGATCACTATGGTTAAAGTTTGAGGATGTTGGGTAGACAAGATGATGCAAAGGTTAATTTTTTAGTGGATTTAATGGAGTTGGCATTGAACAACTTCATTTTACTCAGAGAATTTTTTCGACAAAAAATTGGAATTGCCATGGGTGTTAAATGTGCACCAATTTTTGCAAATCTAGTTTTGGCAGAGTGGGAAACACGGTATATGTTCAACTGTAGATTTAGAAGTAAGATTTTGAGTTTCCTAAGATTCCTCGATGATATATTAATTTTGTGGACAGGGGCCCAGGAAGAAGTTATAGAATTTATGGAGTGTGTCAACAGCACCATCCAGTTTTTGAAATTCATGTTTAGGAAACACGAAACAGAACTGATTTTTTGACATATTATTGAAAAATATTTCGAAGAGAGAATTAATATCCACTATTTTTAGGAAGAAAACTTACTCTAATTCATTGTTAAGATTTGATAGTTGTCATCAGTTGCATCAAAAAGGAGCACTGTCAAAGGACAAATGGCTAGATTGTCGAGACTGCTAAGTGAAGATGAGGTATGTTGTGAAGAAATGGAGAAGTTAATGAGTATGTTTAGAGATAAGGGTTATCCCCCAATTTTTGACAAAAATAAAGAAAGTAGTGGTTAAAAATAAGAATAATACGTTTCCACCAATATTAAAAAGAATAAAGTCAAGGGGGAATTAGTTCAGAAGACTGTTTTGGGGGAATGATGTGATGGTATTAGCGTACAATGAATATACACCGGTACTTGTTTCAAGATTAAATATGCTTTGGGAAGGAATATTTGATTATGAATTAAAAAACAAATTAGGAAATAAACCCAAAATAGCCTACAGTAGAGGGAAAAATGCAAACAAGTTATTGGAAATGGGGACAAAGAAAAAAAAAAAACACGTGTCCAAGATGAGTAAATGTGTAACATGTAACTTGTGTAAGTACATTAATGATGGTTCATATATAGCTATTTCAGGGTTTTACAGGAATCTTCAGTGTCCTGGACACTGTAACTGTGAAACAAAGATGATTGTTTATGTGGCAACTTGTACAACTTGTCCAGAATTTTATGTCAAAAAGACAACTAGGAGATTAAATGATATAATCTTAGAGCACGTTTGTGATATTAATAACAAAAAAACAAGCAGTGCCTTATATATATATTCATAGTAAATTATGTACTAACTTTACCAAATTTATATTTTTCATTGACAAAGTTAATATTAGAGGAGGGGGGCCCCTAAATTAGAATTTGAAATAAAGGAAACTGAGTGACAAATAAGGTTCAAAGCAAAATCAGGAACCAGGAATAAATGACTGTATTTCAGTTTCAGCAATATTGAAATACAAAGTAAGACAGTTGTAATAGCCTGATTAGTATGGGAAATTAAGGTTTTGAATATAAACATACATTTGCATTGTATTTTTTGTAGTATTTTTTATTGCATTATTGTGTTTGTTTGAAGCATTTTTAGCTTATGAAATCGAATGCATATGAGTATATGTTTTTTAAAAAACATCATTGGTTTATTGTTACAATATTCATTGTGTACTTGGATTTGATAGAAGGAACAAGGGGGTGTGGAAGGAAGTTCCATTTTAAATTGATATAAATTGAAGTGTTTTGGACCACCAAACTGACTCTGATGCCTTTGTATGGGCAAAAGCACTTAGACATTATTTTCCCTATTCATTTTTTTTATTGAAATAAAAGTGTTTTCGGTCTAAAAGCGAATGGGTCATTTGCATTGTACATCATCTTATTTGGTTTGTAGTTGTGTTGCCCCAGTCACAGCTATTTAATATTAAAATGATGCAGTTGAGAAACATACATGTTCTAATACTCCTGACTGATTTATTCATGCCTTCCAACAATTCTTTCCAGTGCTCATTATAGGTTATCAAGATGAAACTGGCATTGGTATGAGTGAACATCTGTGGGACTGGCTACCTGCATGTAGTAGCTGTCGTCCTGGGGTGAAATGCTATGCAAAAAGAAATCCTGTCTCCTAAAACATAAAAAAGGTTATTGGCTGTTCCAATTTGACTGATTTTCACAGAATAACAATTAAATTCTAGTTCTTTGTGTATGGACATCATGTGGAGTGTTTTTTATACTTTAAATCTAAATGAGAAGAGAAAAATCCATACTTACCATTCATGTCACGTCTTACAATGTGATTTAATATAGGTCCATTTGGAATAACTCGCTTATTATTTAAAGTCCATTTTACAGTTTGTGGATGTTCAAGCCCATCTAGTACACACTTCAGGGTCAGTATTTCCCCCATGGATGTTATCTGACTGCTTGGGATTATTGAAACATTTCCTAAAAAGGAATATAAGCAATTAGATTAGATTGGTATCTTATTGCAATAAAAGAGATCAGCCTCTTATAATTGATACAGACACAGTTCCAGACAAGTAATATTTGAATAAAAAGTATCTACAGTACAGAATTTACTGAAATTATGCGATAGTTATTTGAGCCAGACACATTGAATGTTTCCAGACATTGAGTTTAGTTAATTGTTTTCAAATAACATTTTGCAATGCCAACAGATATCAAAAAGTATAAAAAGCTAATATAAAATGGATTTTAGTGAATATTTATTGCATTTTCTTTAGTAGGCCACGGTGGTGCAGCGGTTATCATTGTCGCCTCACAGCAAAATGTTCTCCAGTTTGATTCTCGGCTGGAGCGCCTTCTGTGTGGAGTCTGCATGTCCTCCCCGCAGTTGAATGACATTTAAAGACATGCAGGTAGGTGCGTGCATGAATGGGTGTGCCTTTGTTGAAGGTTGGGCATTCGGCTGGAACCTCAGCATGGTAAAAATCTACTGCCAATAATAATTCTGATGTGACAACCCCTAACCGGGAAAAGCCAAAAGACATTACTTACTTTTACTATTTACTGCATTTTCTTTAGTATTGACTTATAATTTAAATAATTTTACAAAGAACTCTAGGATTGTCTAGATTTGATTATCGTTGATAAAACTTTCATTAAACATATGACACCACTACATCCTAAAGACAGCCCGATGAAGGACGTGCAGCTTAAACTTCATAATGAGCAGTTTCAAGCTTTGAAATCTTAAAGGAAAACAAAATGTGCATTCTGTGTTTATCTGTTTCTTCTTAGCAATAATGTATCCATGTGCTCAGAAAGGAAGACCAAGACATGGAAGGACTTTAAGCATCTGTATTTAGGTTCATAGGATAATAGTAGGCTATTGGCCCAGAGACCCTTATAAACCAAGCCAAAGATTTTGCCCATGCTCTCACAAAGTTAGCGCATGTTTTCCCTGATCACCCACCAAGTCTCAAACCCCAGCTACTATCAAGTACAGCATAGTGCATTAGCCCACTAGGACACTCAGCTTTTAGGAAATACAAGCATAATGGAGCAAATACTTTACTATATGCTTTATGATATGTTCTTTTTATAAAAAAATATTGACAAATTATGTCCTTTCAATAGTATTTAAAGTTGTTCGTTCAGTGCTTCATATTTTCGTGTAAACTGCATTGGGAGCATTGCTGTTGTATCTTTTATTATCACACAAAAATTCACATTTAGATGATGCTGATATCTTTGCATGTCACAAATTTCTTTTTTGTGAGGTCACAGGAACATGAAAAAATATAAAAGGTGAGTTTTCTATATTTTACAACTTTTTCGCTTTCCCTGAGTTTGAACAAGAAGGCACAGTTTGTATGGATATTAGGGGTGTGTGGATAACCTCCACAATGATAACTGCAAGACACAAAACCCCTGCAAAATACTTTTTTTCTGTTCTTTTGTGCAGTTTTTTGCAGCATTTTTACTGTAGGTATTATAACTGCATAGTTTTACATCTTGATTAGGGGAGACGATGTTTTACAGTAAATCCATATTATTTCACTTAGTTATTTATGTCATATGTGGTTTTATAGTTAGAATGCTCGAACATTTAATAGCTACCCATTTCTTCAGTGTTTCTACCCTTACTGAGAACCCACAAAACTGCCTGTCACAGCAACTTTCCACCAGTGCTGCATTCTACTTTTTTATAGGTAACATATCTTCCTGGAATCTACATATTCTCATTATTCAGCCTCAAATCTTACTAGTTTGGTCAAACAAGCCTGTAAATGACACATACATTTTGTTTTCTTTCCTATTAATTTAACTGCACCTATGTCTTAAGTGATAATTTAATACAAATGTTTAAAAATAGCAGAAAGGAACAGCGAGAGCTCGAGAGTGTAGCTGTAATCTAGCCTAAATTTAATTGCCAAGCCTCCCCCTGTCAATTGGCAGACACAGTGTAAGAATTGCATATATTGAGCTAATGAGAATTATGTGCTATTGAGCACACATATAATTCTTAGCTGAATTGAACATGAGCGCTGCAGTAGGCTATGTGCTGGGCAGTATTCCTGAGACAGGGTATTAACCAGCTCTGTTCACTCATGACAGGGTATTAACCAGCTCTGTTCACTGATGATGGTTGAGCCTACATCACTGCCTCACACTCATTCCTACCCGACTGGCTCCTCTAAGTATCCGACTGTTAATCAAACCCAGGTTATCCAAAGCATAGACAGAAGGAATACATTCACACAGTGGAGCTGGATGAGTTCCAGTTGTATCCAAAGCATAGATAGAAGGAACACATTCACACAGTGGAGCTGAACACATTCACACAGTGGAGCTGGATGAGTCTCAGATGGTCACCATGAAAGTCTAGACTTCCCATGTTTTATTTTCTAGGACACTAGATTTCCCCTGCCATAAAATACGTTTCAGCATGGTGCTTAAAAATTGGCCCCATGATGGTTTTTGCTTCTTTCTGGCAATATGTAGGATTAGACTCTTCCCTTACTTTGTTATATATTGTTTAAGGCCCTCTACCTTCATGTATTTGCTTTGGACTTTTTCACTAGTCTTCTCTATATAATGAGTGACTTATTCACTCAGTATATATAGATTCCCATCCACTCTTCCTTCTACCTGTCTAAGTGTTGATTACGTCTCTTAAAATAACTCTTAAGGTCTCTTAAAACTGTTTTAACCAAGCATCTGCAGAGTAAGGTGACCCAATCCTTTATATTTTTTATATCTGTTTTTATTACTATAACTCAGTGTTCCCCAGTAAATCAGAAATGTCAAGGCTGAGAAGAGGTTGTCCTTGGCACTTGGAACATATATCAGGCGGATACGCACCAACCAATACAGGAAGTCCCAAACCCCGGTCATTTGCAGCTCCTTTACAAGCTTTTCATTATCCTTCTCATGGCTGTGTTTTTGTATGATCCCTTCTTTTCTTCATCCTCATGACTGTACCTGAGACTTCATAGTTTGCTTTGTGATGCTAATAAAACAAATCACCCAACCAAACATTGTTCTGAAGCAGTTTCAAAAGTTAAGTAAACGTCTTGTCTCCTTGCCTGCATGTATAGTAACTTCTTATGAATATCTGAGTAGTTGTGTACCCTTTAGATTGCATTCCTCAGATTTGTTTCCAGTGGTTAATGAAAAATATTGTCTATGGATCTTTCATTTATACCCTTTTTTAATTATTTGGGCAGAAGAAGTTATTTTATGTATGGAGTTAAGTGTGCTTTGGCTGTGTGAGATTTGTGGCTTTAGCAGTATCCATTTAAGTATGATATTTAATGGTTGCTCATAAAAGACAGTTGTTGCAGAGGACTTTGCCATGGACTGTAGAATACAGTCACACCTCTCACAAACTCGGAGTGTGTCACTCAGTTAACAGTGTGTTCACTGAGAGCATCTTGGTGTTCATATGCTTATACTTAAGATATGTGACACAATAACACTTTTAGTAGAATGTTATCAGTTTCCTTTCCATTACTAGTACAGGTCTTATACTGTACTTCCTTTCTCTCTACTCAAAACAAATTAAATTAGGAGAGCAGTTTCTAAAAGAAGACTCAAAATGTCTTTCAGATTTTGTAAGGGGGGTGCAGAAACTGCATTAGAACTTGGTTAGTGGTCTAAACAAAGGCTCTTATACTAACTGTAAATAAAGAAAGAAAGGTTGTGGTAGATGGTTGGCCAACAGTTGAAGCTCACCTGGCTAAGAAAAAGAATATGCAATTTACAGCAGTGCAAGTGTAATAATGACTGTGTATGACTTTGTCCAATTAGATAAAGCATTAGGTAATAATTTAATGGTGGGGAGAGAAGCAGAGTACAATGATAAACTTCTATAGTAAATACATGGACATTACTCTCATCAGCATACTAAAACAGAGGGCCTTAGCTTCTACACTTTTTACACTATACATTTTCAGATTGTCAAAAGCAAGGCAGACATGATACTATTGGTTAATAAGGTTAAAGACTTTCATTTACAGTAGCTAAAGTATATCATTAGCCAAGAGTATAGGGTCTGCTGGTTAACTTTTGCTATTCTTCATTTGAATGATAAATATCTCGTAGCAGTGAAATACCAGAAACAGATATAATAATCATCTGGAACAACATAAATCTTTTTAGTAGAACTGCTTACTCTACTGTCATTGAGAAAGATTATATTGACTTTTGAGAGACTAGAGAGTGAAAGGAGTGTTATTCAAAATAAAGCATGACTTAGTAATGCTGTCTGAGACCAGAAACTTCATCAGGTAGAACATTTTTACTTAGATGCACCTCAGCATTTATACTCCATTATCAATAAGTACTGGGACTTAGCTTACATATGGTAAAGGTCAAGAACATTTCAAAATAATAGCTAACACAACAAATCTGAAAAAATTAATGACATATTTAAAGAAGCACATTCCTCACTAAATTAATTATTATGTTTTTTTTTTTTTTTTTCACAAAACCAACTGGCTAGACAGTACTGATATAAGATCATGGGTACAAAATCAAAACAGTTTTCCAATGCTTCCTCCTGAAGGTAGGAGAGTTTAAAGGACATGATCACTTTTCTCATATCTAGAATGTTGAAGTCAGAAAAAGTACAGCATATCATGACCCTGTGCTAGCAGACTGTTCTCCTAAACTAAAACAGATGATAGCAAGGATGAAGAAACCAATCAAGGAAAGAAAAATGTGGATGCATCTCATAATAAGAAATAAATATAAATGGCAGCAGTAGTCAAAGAGACTAGTGGCAGGACTTGACACCTGGCAGTGTAAAATATGGCTATAGGTGAATGTGTTGACTAATGTCACCAAATGGGGATGGGTATTTGCCAGTGATAAGTGGGCTGAGGACCCGGCCTACTCCAACCTATACCAGGGACCCATGCTAACAGTGGGAGGGGTATATGTGCCAATATTGGCCAATGTATGCCTGCCATAAAGACCATCAGCCCTATGGCCAAAAAGCTACTGGCCAGCCCATGTCCAGTTGCCCAACTAGGGTTACCTGGAATAGCTCTGTTGAGCAAAAGCTGGATGAAAAACCAACCAACCTGCCAAACATGAATAAAAAATTGCTACACTCAGTGTAGGTTCATGACCAGGATGGAGCTTGGAAGTAGATGACATGATAAGGAGGGGGACAGACATTCTATGTATCTGGGAAAAAAGATGGGAGAGCAGTTCAGCAAAACCACTTGGCTTGGGATCCACAGTCTATTCCTCAGTAGGATGAGGAGGAAGATGGGATAAAATGGTGTGGGAATTGTGGAGAGGGAGAGGCTTCAGAAGAGGGTGAGGGATATCACCAGAATTAGTGACAGACTCAAGGCAATCAGACTCCAGGCTAATGATATGGCAGTCTTCATAATGTCAGCCTATGCCCCACAGAAGAGTTGTGATAGTGATGAAAAGGGTCCATTCAGACAGCAGTTGCAGGACCTATTAGATAAAGCAAGATAACATGAATTGATGTTGATAATGTGTGACTTGATTGCACGTATCGGGACAGACAAAACAGAATATGAGGACTACCAGGGTCCACATTGGTGCGGCAACAGGAATAAAAAAAGAGAGGCCATTCTAGACTTCTGTCTTGCAAGTGGCTTGATAGTTGTCAACACATGGTCCAGAAAGAGAGACAGTCACAAGATTACATACAAAAGTGCCAACGTGCAACTCATGTGGATTTCCTCCTCATAAGGAAAGGGCACTGGGGTAGAATCAGTTATTGCAAAGTCATTACAGTGAAACAGTTGGCCCACAGCATAAACCACTGGTTGCCACAATCAGCTGCAAGCAGTAGTCAGAGAAGACTCTAAGGTCAACAGAAACCTGTCTAAAGACCTAGAAGTTGGCTCGAGAAAAAGCACAAAAATTCAAGAAATTACTGATAACTCTAGCACCTCAAAAAAAAGAGAAAATAGGTGGAGTCGAAGACGAATGGCAATGCCACACAACAGCATGTATGAGAACTACAGAAGAGAGATGCAGCTGAGCCAAGTAAGGAAATAAGGTACATAAGGAAAGCTGTTGGTGGAATGCAAAAGTCCAGGAAATCATCAAAAGAAAGAAAGAGTGGAGAAAAAAGTGGGAGACAGAAAAGACAGACCAGCCTAGGAAAGAATACCGGTTGGCTAACAAAGAGGCTTAGAAACGATTCATAATAGGAAAGAACAAGGCATCAGAGGCCTTCTATCAGCTGCACAAAGTGGCATAGTAGATGGCACAAAGAAACCATATCAGGTTCTAATGCAAAGGCAGAAAAATAAAGAAGATAGTCAGATATCCTTCATAAGAGATGCCAGCAATAACATTCTCACCAGTCCACAGGACATCAAAAACAGGTGCAAGGAGTACTTTCAGCAGCTTCTGAATGAAACCCCACAGAAGCTGTACTGTCCAGACACAGCCTATGATGAGAGAAGAGGAGGAGCCCATTATAGAAGAAGAACAGCACTAAGGAAAATGGAGTCAGGAAAAGCAGTAGTCTCAGATGAGGTCATACAATAAAGAAGCTGGGTGAGATTGGGGAGAATGGATCCTGAGGATACTCATAACTATGTGGAGAGAAAGGCATATCCAAGATGACTGGAGATTAAGCACACTAGTACAATATTCAAGACCAAAGGGGACATTTACAACTATGAGCAGTACAGAGGCATCACATGCTTGCCACATTCCATGAAAGCTAAGTGAATATGCAGTGTTGTAGGACGTAAGATGGGAAATCAGCAGTTCGGTTTCAGGTCAGGATGCAGCACAACTAACCCAGTGATTAAAGTGGGATAAGATAGTTGAGAAGAAGCTAGAGCTGATGAAAGAGTCCAACTGGGCATTCCTAGACTTGGAGAAGGCATATGACAAGGTCCCAAGAAAGCTGATATGGGCAGTCCCGCAGTAGTAGTTCAAAGTCCCAGAAACATTGGTAGAATTAGTGCAAGCTATAGACAAGGACCCAATGACTCAATTATGAACCGTGTTTGGTCTCACAGAGGGGTTCCCAGTGGGAGTGGATGTGCATCAGGATTCAGCTCTGAGTCCAGTGCTGTTCATACTGGTGATGGACTACTTTAGCAAACAGGTTGGAAGGAACAGATCAACAAAGTTGCTATATGGAGATGATGAAGAATTACAGGCAGGCTCTGAGCAAAAACGTCAGCAAAGGATATTGGAATGGAATGCAAAACTGAAGACACATGGGATGAGACTGAGTACAGAGTTGCAATGGCAGCAAAATGGGAAATCAGAAGAAACTGACTGAGGACTGAGAAGAAGAAAATAATGGAACAACTTAACAGATTCACGTTTCTGGGATGGCAGGCTGAGGAAAAAAGGAAGTCAAAGCCAGAATTAGAAGAGCTGCAGCCACCTAGCACAGAGTGGAAGGGTAGTGTATGACAGAAAAATGCCTAAGAAACTGAAAAGTAAGGTGTACAAAACAGTGGTGCAACCAGTACTACTGTATGGTACAAAAACTTGGGCAGTAATTGCAGAGCAGTTGAGTAAGTTACAGGTGATGGAGATGATGTGCCTGAGAAGGGTTGTAGGACGCATACTGTGGGACAGACAAAGAAACACCCTGATCCTTGGTGACTTCATCTATCCCAAAATAAATGGGTCTATATTGAATTAGCGAATGCTTAGTAAAGTGAACACTAATTCATCGACCCCTTTTAAGCAAAAGCTTACAATCGCGAACACCCAGGACAGAGATTTTTTTCACAGGGCAAAAAACTGCTGGGTTGGTTTAGGGAGTTCGCCATTTTCTCCACTGTGGTGTGATCTCAGAGTTGGTATATTTAAGTAGGGGGGGTGGGGGTGAAGCCCCCCACATTATGTAATGTTTAAAGTTTTTTTTTTTTTTTTTTTTTTTTGTGGAACAGCGATTTTTTTCCCTGGGAAAAAATCGTTGTTCCAGGTGTTCGAGATTTTAAGCTTTCGCTTAAAAGGGGTTCGCTAATTTAATATAGACCTGAATAAACTGGGTGAACTATTCCTACACTAATGCATTCACCCAAAGAGTCCTTGACTTCATCAGTTCTAACGCACTAGACCAGCTCATCTCATCCCCCACAAGGGGAGATAATATTCTGGACTTGGTTTTCACCAACAAGGGTGACTTCTGCACCACTCCCATAGTATGTTCTTCCCTGGTGAAATCAGATCATTGGTTTGTCTCATTCAAAGGTTCTATCCCAGCCAACTTCCCCCCAAGCCGTAATCAGGCTAAAAAACTTCTCAAAAGCTGACTACAACCTCCTAAGGGAGGGTATCAGTAGCTTCACACCACCGCCCCCTCAAAGGATGCAGACAACTATGCTGAGTGGTATGCAAATGCAGTATACAAGCACCTGTACAACTGCATAGACTCAGCCATACCCAACGGAACTAAAACCTGCTCATCAAGGAAACACAAATCTGTCTTGTGGACATCCTTTATCAACAGGCTTTACAACAAAAGGAAGAAACTGTTGTCCAATGGTAAAAAGAATAAATTCCAAATTGGAAAAACTCCCTTCTTAGCCTCAACAAGCAAATTAGATCACTAGTGAAAGCCTCCAAAGCCAATTATGAATCATAGCTAGCCTCTGAAACAAAGGGAAATGATAAAGCCTTTTTCAGTTATGTTATGAAATTCCATGGCAAAGCCCAGGTTTGTTCCAAATTAGTTCTTAACGGTATCACTTACACTAATCTGGTTGACTCAGCCAACCTGCTAGCAGAAAGGTTCAGCACAAACTTCATGCCCCTGTCCCCCGCAAAGGCCCTTTTAACATCCCTGATACTTATCCCGCACCTCACATCTCCATAGATCAACTGCTAAAGGCCCTATTCAAGGCAACACAGCTTCCATGGGAGCTGATAGTATCCCAGGTTGTATTCTGCACCATTTCCAGCAAGAACTAGCTTCGCCACTGAGCGCCCTATTCAACCACAGCCTAAGTACAGGCTTCATTCCAGCAGAGTGGAGAACTGCCATTGTCATCTCCTTGCACAACGCCTGAAACTATTGCCCCATTAGCTTGATAAGTCTGATCTGTAAAGCCAAGAAGTGTATTATTATGGATCTCATAAACAAGAAGAAAGACAATATCCAAGCACTTGACCCCACTCAGTTTGGATTCGTCAAGGGTAGATCATGCCTGTTGAACCTGGTTGACTTCTTTGAGACTGTTACCAAGGCCATGGATGATGGAAAGTCAGTACATACAGCTTACCTTGACTTGGCCAAGGCATTTGACACAATCCCCCACTCAGGTATCATCAAAAAGCTAACATAGCTTGGCAAAAATCCCTATCTCATCAGGTGGGTGGCCAACTGGCTCACCAACAAGCCCCACAAGGTCAAAATAGGCACCTCCATTTCTGATACAGACCTGTCACTAGTGGAGTTTCCCAGAGATCTGTCCTGGGACCCCTACTGTTTGGCATCTATTTCTCACAGGTCCAGGCAAAGACAAAAGGCCTGTGGCCAACCAAGTTTGTGGACGACTGTAAGTTGGGTGCTGTCATTGATTCCCCAAATGATGTTAACATACTGCAAGAGAATCTCACAGCTACTAATGGATGGTGCCAAAGTCATGGCCTGAAGTAAAATGCAAAAAAAATTAAATTTATACCAACTGGCAAAAACACAGCCCCTACTGATTACCACATCAATGGCAACCCCCCTAAGTACACAACCTGTGCTGAGAGACCTGCGTAGTCAGGTTGTCAACAATCTCACATTCAACCATCATGTAGAGGCAGTGGTCAGAAAAGTATTTCACTTGGTTCATTTCATAAGTAAAGGGATTGTATCCAGAAAAAAATAGTCCTACCTCATTACACCAGTACTTGTGTATAATGTCCAGTTTCGTATGTACCTCTCCAAACATCTGCACCAACTAGAAAGGTCACTGAAATACCTCACAAAGAGAATCCATGGCCTTCAACACCTGTCCTGTGTGGACAGGCTTAAATCACTATCACTCTACTCAGTATCATGCAGCTTGCTCAGGGGTTATCTGTGTCTCACTTACAAGGCAATCTCAGACTCTGCCCTACTAGGGGTACCCCCATATCTGCAAGTCTAACTCTTCACACATTACCCACTTAAAAGGCCTGCATCTAATATGCAACATCAACAAAACCTGCTGCAGAAACAGACTTGTCTCCCAGAAGCTTCCCCATCTCTGGAATAGACTTCCCATACATGTCAAACAGAAAACTTTGCTGACCCTCCTCAAGCGTGACCTTGATGAGTGGATGGGAAACCACAAATTTGCCCCATGGGTTCCGCCTGTGTCCCTCATTGACAGGGGCAACAGGTGCTGACTGAGTATTCTTTTTTGGGGATAAACTCTTGGCTAGGCTTATAAGGGCTCCAGGGACATTAGCCTAGTAACCTCCTATGATCCTATGAAATGAGGACATGAGAGCAGAAGCCAAAGCAGCTCCAATTGCAGAAAAGGTCATTGTGAACAGATTATGGTGGTTCATGCTCATATGCAGGAAAGAAGATCATCTAGTGAGGAAGATGTGGGGCAGACAGGAAGAAGGCAAGAGGAAATGAAGGTGTCCAGCAAATAAGTATATGGATTGTGTGAGAGAAGACCTGCTACAGTCAGACATGAGCATCAAGAAAGGCAGAACAGTGGTATTGCATAGAAAGAGATGGTGACAGTTGACATGACACTAAACCCATGCAGAAAAATGGGAAAAGATGGATGATGATAATGATAAGTAGTTAAAGGGAAACAAATCCTTTGTTACGTGACTTCATGGTGTATACTCAATGGCAAATTACAAACTCCAAAATTACAAAGTTTCATGGGTTTAAACTTAAAAAGATTTATGTATCAGCATTTATAGGTTCATTCCAGATACAGAAACCTGATAAAATGTAACAGACCTGGGAAGGTGACCTCATTTGATTTAGTCTTATCTTTAATCTTATGTTAAAAATCAATGTACAATCTCAGATTAGGCAGGCGATATTTCACAGTATTATGAAATATCTAGTAGGAAGGAAAGGCTTCAGATATTCAATTGCAGGAGGGGGTTAAGTGAAAATATCAGACATAGTTAACTCCATTTGCAAAGTCATAAAAGAACAGCTGGCTGAAATAGATAAAGTAGTAGTTGGTGATGAATGGAGGAGAGCAATACTGAAATGGTGACATTTATGAAAATGATATGGTAAACAGTATAATTAATATGGCATAGAGGTACAAGAGACCCATACACCATTTTTATTTGAGTAGTTGTTAGAATCTGAAGAAGTGGGATTTGCACCTACAAAAGCACTTATGTTTCCTTTCTGTGGATTAAAACTGTGTTTTAAACTGGAAACTACAGCCTCCTCATTGGGTCCTTTTGTCTTTTATCTTATTATTGGGTTTTGTCTCGTCTTTGGACCTGATAATTCACAGTGTGTGGTGACAGTTTTGTGTTTTGTTACTCTTCTGTTTGTTGTCACCACTTTGGTGAAGAATATGGCTGATGAAATTGAAGTTTTGAATTCTGAGAATATCTCTATGCCACAACCGCAAGGTAATATTTATAACACTGACAAACTGTTCAAAACAATTGAATGTAGAGACAATCTTCTGTACAACTGTCAGCTAGAAAATAGTGACACTGGGACAAGTGGTATAGATATAGTGACTTTGAGAAGTAAACTGCATTTGCTGAAGAAAGACTTATTCAAACTGAAAAGGAGTCAGTTTGAAAAATTTTATCTTGAGTATTGTATTAAGGAAGGCATTGTTCCGAGAGGGTTACGAGTTCTTAAAATGCCCTCAGACGTTGATTGTGACTCTGACCGAGTGGCAAAAAGTCAACTTACAAATAAGTATGAACTATATGAAACTTTTAATAGCAGCTTCTGAAAGGGAGATTCAAACCTTATCCCTTTTTGTTAAAACTTTATATGCTGAGCTGCTTTCATTATTTGACATTTATGTGTTGAATAGAAATTTGACTGATACACTTGATTCTATTTCTGCATATGAGCGAAAGCTTATAAAACAAAAACTAAGCAAAATAGAAAACAGGTGTGATTTCCAGTCCGGAAATGTATTCTGTTGGCCGAGGTTTAGAGAAAACGAGAGAACAGCAAGTAATTCAAATCAAAGATCCTCCACTTTATCCAATCGTAATGAGGAACAAAGAGAATTAGGAAATGACCAATTGAATAGAGAGAAAGCCTCTATAGATAAGAGAGTGGAAGGGGTTTTATTGCAGAAGACTGTGAGCGATTCCATGACATCATCAGAGGTGGAGTCAACGTCGACTAACCTGCAGGAATTACATGGCAATGAAAGAGATTTAGGAGTGAGATGTAAAATTTCACAGGTCACAGCACAAGTACATCAGGCACAAGCAGCAGCGAGTTTAGAAGCTTTATCGTCTGTACTGGAAGCATCAGTCCCTTTAGGCCTGCACAAACTCTCCTTTCCCCATGCCAGTGAAGGCACAACAACTCAGTTCTTTTACAAGGGGAAGGAGCTGAAGCAGGCAGAAAAGAAAACTTGAGGAGGAGCAAGCAGGCATGGGCAATATAAAGAAGGCTTTTCATCAGATGATAAAATAGTTCAGAATTTATCCAGTTATATCTTCTCTGAGAATGAACTTAATGTTTTGCAGAAAGGACTTTTATTTATACGCAGTAGGTACTCTGATTATACTAAAGTTATTTTTGATATTAAGCTATTTGCTAGAAATTTAATGTTAAAAATTATGTTTAAGGGCACGGATGAACAAGCGAATATGTTTAAGAAACCAAGTAAATTCATTCCGATGACAAATCCATTGATCAATGTTTTTGAAAGTATATGTATTGAGGAAATTTATAAATTACAAATATCAGATGATAAAAAAATGACATAAAAGAAGCAATTTTAATTTAACTAAGGATGAACAAAATTCTTTGAAAAAACTGCAAGAAAACACAGATATAATTATACGTCCTGCTGATAAAGGTGATAGTGATTCTGGATGCAGAGGGGTACAAACATAAAATGCTTAAAATGTTAGAGACTGATGGTTTCTATAAGAAAATAAGCATCTTAGATATTACATGACTAAATATGTTAAACAACGTTTATGTCAACTTATGAAAAATGACTATATAATTATGGAACTGTTTGAATATTTTGTTATACAGCATCCTGTAATTCCCGTTATAGAGGGAATACCAAAGTTATATAAAGACAAAATTAATCCACCTTTGAGGCCAATAGTGTCAGGGAGGAGATGGTGCACAGAAACGATCTCCATATATATATAAAGAAACATCTGAGGCCAATGTTGAACAACATCTGTCAGGTTCTGAGAGATACATAGCATTTTTTAAAGATTTGTATGCCTATGTGCACAATAAAAAGAAGGATGAGACATTCATATTAGTGATGACGGACTTTGTGTCGCTCTTCACGGTGATACCTAATGGGTTGGGTCTGAAAAGTTTAGAGAGATTCATCAGGGAATACTCCAGTACTGAAGAGAGACATATACATGTGTTGGTGGAACTGACTAAGTTGGTTCTGTACAACAATGTTTCTATTTTTGATAAAGATGCATTTTGGCAATGCAATGGCATAGCTATGGGCACTTCGTGTGCTAATAGCTACGCCAATGCAGTGATGGTTATATGGGAAACAGAATTTATTTTACAGGGACCATTTAAAGACAAAATATTGTTCATGAGGAGGTTTGTAGATGACCGTTTTATGTTATGGGGGCTCACATATGATGAGTTATGGAGATTTGAGGAGTATGTCAACAGTAGTACTTCTTATTTGAAATTTACAGCAATACATTCGGAAAACAATATTAATTTCCTAGCTGTGTCAATAGTAGTTGAGAATAGTAGAGAAATCTATACCAAACAATATAAAAAAGTTTGTCATGTAAATCACCTTCTGTCCAAGAATAGCATGCATCCACTGCATATTTTTAAAAATGTGGTCAAGAATCAAGTTTATAGAGCCTCTAAGCTGAACATGCATGATGATGATTTTCAAAAACGGACTGAAAAGTCAGAAATTATTTGATGGCCAGAGGGTACACTGAATCGTTCTTGGACAATAATATCCAACAGGTGGTAAATTTAAGACAGTCTAATGCTAAACCTTACTTCTCAGAAAATAGGAAAGAATTTCCGAATAGTAACAAAAGTTCTACTAATTTGAGAGTACCTTTAGAGTATTCTTCAGATGTAGATGTGTATATGGATATTGTAAAGAAATACTGGGGAATTTTAACTAGTGATGATGAAGTTAAGGAGATGATAGATGCGGAACCAAAATTGTTAAGAACAATTATGTCCCTGAAAAGGAGACTGTGTTATCCAAACCACAATGCTAGAACCCCAACAACAGATGGTACTAGACCATGTGGACATTGCTCATTCTGCAAGTTCATAGACACGTGCACAGTTTACACACCCTCACCAACATAAAATATATTTATATAATTTTCGTTTGTATGCTACCTGTGAAATCAAACATGTTGTTTACTTAGCACATTGCTTAAAATGTAAAAAGTTGTATGTAGGGGAAACTGATAGGTGCTTAAAAGATAGAATCAGGGAGCATCTTTTTCCCATTAATAAGAAGGATAATTTAAGTGCTTTAGCAAAACATATGAATGAAACTGATTCAGAACATATGTTTAAGTTCTTAGTTATTAGTAGGGCATCTGAGAGTATTAGGGGTGGGGACATATGAAATGTCACAGAAAATTTAGAAGCAGAATGGATAGTAAGGTTGAGAGCTAATGCTGATTTTGGAATGAATGAGTATGTTCCCCTTAAACCACTATTAAAGAAAAGACCCTTTATTAGGTGAAAAATATGAGCAATAGGTAAATATAGTAAGTAATTATGTTTTATAAATTTTTTTGTAACATTTACATGTTTTTTAAAGTTCATGTATTCTATTTAAATGTTAAGCTCACATCTAGGAATGTATATGCAAGTAGTTTTGTATTGAATGTTTTAATATGGATATAGCTTTAAGGTGATGTTGCTAACATCTAAGGTGACCTTGTATGTGTATTTAAACCATTTTTATTTGAATAGTTGTTAGCATCTGAAGAAGTGGGATTTGTACCTATAAAAGTGCTTATGCTTCCTTTCTGTGGATTAAAACTGTGTTTATAAACTGGAAACTACAGCCTCCTCACTGGGTCCTTTTGGTTTTTATCTCAGTCAAGAAATATGACAGACAGAAGTCTATATCTTATAAAAGTATTCTTTCAAATCAGATTTGAATGGTAAACTAAATCTCAAGTTGTAAGCAAGTTTGTTGCTATGATAAAGTTAGCGGCATCTTTTTATTTTACGTTTGATGTAGAAATGCCCAACTAAACCTCTCAGATCACATATTGAGTATCTTTGTGTGATAACACAGAACAAACAGAGGAGCGAACACCCAACAAATCCACCAATAAACAGTACAGGGTGTAGAAAGGAGGCTTAAAACTAAAAATGCCAAGTCGACCTCTTTATTCGAAATAAATGCTACAACATGCCACACATTTTCATCCACATAAGAAGACTTCATCAGATAAAAAACACAGTGCTTCATCATCTTGTATGGTCCTAATGATTCAAAAAGCACCAATCAATTCCCTAAACCAACTGGGTGTTCGCTTCTCTATGTTTTCTCTGAATTTCTGAAATATATTGAGTCCACTACTGAGTTTTTAAAATTTACTCACACTATCTCCAAAGACACTTCACAATTTTCAGACGTCACTTTGTTTGTTCTGTGTTATTGGTGACTTTTCAGAGAGATGGAGAGCTCATTTTCCTCATCTCAGTCAGCAGAATGGAGGAGAGAAGATCTGGGAGAAACGTGCAAGCTGATAGGTCAGCTCTCCCAGCTTGTCAACCTTTTGATGGTGATTAGCCAATCCCTGGGCTCCATTCTCAGCAATAGCTTATTACCCGGAAACCAGGAGGTGTTGAGGATTATACCTAAACTGAACTGGAATGGTGTAGAGGCAAATGGCCGAAACCACAGTGACAACATGGGCAATTCTACAAGGGAAATGTCTGTAACGTCTGGAAATTAGGATATTAGATTTCCTAGTGTTTTATTTTCTGAAAACAGTAATATAAGAGGTTCTGCACCTGCTGGCCAAGGGGATGATGCAACAGAAACACAAACAGGTGACTGTAACACTTTTTTTAATGGCTTTGGGCAAGATAATGGCAAATATAAAGATTTTAATTCATGGCTTGAGCATAAACAGTTTTCAGGCTCTGAAATTGGGAAAGATGGGAAGCCGAGTGAAGGACACAGGAATAACTTCACAAATTCCCTGGCTAACCAGACTGAACTTCTTTCTAGATTCAAAGCCTTACAGATTGACAGCGAGTACTTGCATGAATGTCTAAAGAGGGAGATTGTTCCTAAAGGACTTAGGGTTTCAGAATACCTTAACAATATTGTTAAGGGCTCTGACTGTCACAATGAACTACTGGAGATACTTAATAAATGTGGTTTGGATATTACTAAAGTGACTGTGAAACAAAATGAAATTACATTAGGCGATTTGCATTCTGAAATTGATAGACTAAACAGAAATATTTCTTCAGATCTTATGTTTACTGTGGAAACTGAAAAGATAAAGTATTTTGCTTCTCTAGATGCTATTGATGTGAAATGTGAGCTGACTATTAATAGAAAAATAAAAAAATTAGAAAGAAACTTGTTGGGTTACAAAAATAAAACATGCTACCCTGATCCTAAAAAAACTCAGGGGGTACTAATGCTAAGGGGGATATGAATAAAATGATAGGAATAATGTGTACCAGAATTCCAAAGGTGATGTATATAATAATGCAGATGTTTTATTAACTGATCCTTTAAAATTTACCCCACTTCGCAGATCCAAGAGGATTATGAATCAGCAAGCCGTTCAATACTATCAGAGTTATGGGGTGATAGCAGTGTGGGAAAGGAGACGAGGGGGCAGGGGGAAGTTTTAATCACTTTTAAAAGTGATTGTAATTCTAATTGCAATTTTTTTTAAAAAAGGATGACATCTTGGCTGATGGTTTTAAACACGGTTATGGCAATTTTAACATATTTAACTATTTAGATTTTGTACCTACTACGGTGTTGCTTAAACTGTTGTCCAAAGGGTTTAAATTTGTCCCATATGTTAAAACTGACATTTCTAAATATATTTTGGATTTGAAACTGTTTGTGAGGAAAAAGAATCTGGAAATTATGTTTCATGATTATAACGAGGTAAATGCTGGACAGTGTTTAAAGTGTAAAAGCCTCTTTAATCCACTATACATCTCCAACTCAAGAACTTTTGAGTCTTGGCTTGAAAATTAACTTAGGCATTTTTATACATACAATATGAGAAGTAGGAATTTTAATTTAAACAAAGATGACTGGAACATGTTGAACAAACTTAAATCTGACCACAATATACGGATGATGAAGCCCGACAAGGGAGAGGGAACGGTGATTATGAGTTCCCTTATTTATGAGGGTAAAATGTTCAACTTATTAGGCGACACTGATATTTATACCAGGGAATCAAAAAATGAAATTAATATAGCTTATAAGAAGATAGACCTAGCACTTTATGGCCTCCTCTTTGAAGGGCTTGTTAATAAAGATTCCTTCCACTATATAAGTAATGACCGTCCTAAGATACCAACGATCTTTGAACTTCCAAAGATACACAAGGACCCCAGTGAGCCACCCCTCAGGCCTATTGTTAAGCTCAAATCTATTTGGGGTACTAGTAGTCAAATTTTGAAGGATTCCTGGGAATTCCTAAGAAGTATAGATATCAATTGTAATTGTGAAAATGTTATTTTTGTCACTATAGACATTAAGGACCTTTTTTCAGTTATTCCCCATTCCATTGGTATGAATTGGCTAGAAGCTATTTTAGTAGAAGATTGAAATATTTCTACCAATGATCTACATGTGATATTACTTTTAATGGACTTGGTTTAAGAAAACAATTTTGTATATTTTAACAGGGAATTTTTTCATTAAATGAAGGGTGTTACAATGGGTGTGAATTGTGCCCCCACATATGCTAATATTGTTTTAGCATGGTGGCAGAAAGCATACATCCTTCATTCAGGGTTTAGGCAATGTTGGACCCAATATGTGAAATTCTTGGATGACATTTGTATTTTTTGGGTCGATACAGAAGCCAAGTTACAGGAATTTCTGACATATATTGAGTCCACTACTGAGTTTTTAAAATTTACTCAAACTATCTCCAAAGACACTTCACAATTTTCAGACGTCACTTTGGAAAAGGTGGAGGATGGTAGTATTAAATCAAAAATTTTTCTTAAAGGCACATACTCCAACTCCTACCTTCATTACACTAGTGCACACCCCTATTTCCAAAAAAAGAGTATTGTGAAGGGACAATTTATCCGAGCATGCAGAATGACCTCTAATGACCTAGACTTTAAACACAAATGTGACTTTCTTGGTCGGTTATTTTTGGAAAGGGGCTATCCAGCTACATTATTGGAGAGTATTAGAGATGAAGTTGGTGCTTTTAGGGAAGGAAAATTTAGTCCTGTCCTGGGTAAGGGTATTAATTTATTACATGAGCAGGATTATAGTTTAGTGAATAATATAGATTGTAGTGGGGCATTTATTACTGAGTTTAATAGTGACAACATAGGTCTGAATAATATTTTAAAAGCAAAATGGGAAAGATTTCTGGGAATCACGGATCTTCCACTTGCCAGATCAGCCCCCTTAAAATTCATTGATAGGAAGGGTAGGAGTCTTAAGATGTTTTTAGAAATGAGAAAGGAAGACAATAAAGTTAGAAGTAGCAAACTTAAAGGCACCTTTAAATGTGGTGCCTGTCAGCAATGTGAACATATTTCCAACAAGGAAAGTATACGTATAGGAAATAGGGATAGGACTTTACTGGGAACAGATTACTACAATTGTAATACAGAAAGGGTAGTGTATCTTGTTACCTGTTCCCAATGTGAGTCATTCTATATTGAGAAAACGGAGCGTAGACTAAACAGACGCATTTATGAACATATATACGACATTAAAAACAAGAAGAAAAAAAAATGCTCTGTTTAAGCATACCATTTCATGTAGTTGGGCGAAGTTTCATTTCTTTGTTTCAGAAAGCTTTCCTCTGGATATTAGAGGGGACCCTTGGGAAACTTGCCTTGAGTATAGAGAGTTGTATTGGCAGGTTATTTTGGATGCTAGTAGACATCCTGGATTAAATGGTCATATTTCGATAGTTCCTTTGTTAAAGCTTAGGGCAGCTAAGTTATAAATACATTTTTATATATGTTTTACACATTTTTTGTATTTAAATTCATGGTTCTATTAAATGTTTTATGTTTTATGTCCTGTTTTAAAAGAATTTGTCAGCAGATGGTGCTAATGTATTAGATTTGTTTTATATATATATATATATATATATATATATATATATATATATATATATATATATATATATATATATATAGATATATATTTCAGACATCTTTCAGAAGTTTTATATTTTATATACATATTTTAGATATTATGTTTAGGTCCTTTGATTTTTAAACATAGGATGGCTTATAGTATTGTGATGCTTTTAATATTCAGAGATCATTAGTTAATTGGTTTAGGGAATTAATTGGTGATTTTTGAATCATTAGGGCTATATAAGATGATGAACCACTGTGTTTTTTATCTGATGAAGTCTGCTTATGTAGATGAAAATGTGTGGCATGTTGTAGCATTTATTTTGAATAAAGAGGTTGACTTGGCATTTTTGGTTTTGAGCCTCCTTACTAAATCCCCATACTGTTTATCTTTGTGTAATAGTATCAGCAGAGCAACAGCTGGGGAAATCTAGGAACCAGTGTACAAATGCTAGATGAATGACTAATAGCAACACAATGATCAAGTTCCTGGCAGTTCAAGTCTTTTAGTGGCAAGCAATGATATATTTCACTGTTACACCCAGAAGCAAATTTAGAAATTTGTTTGAAGGCCTGCTCAAGTTTGTTGAGCAAAGGGCAGGAGGTATTGGTCAGTAGGAGAGATGAACAAATGACAGAGAGGAGAAGATATATACTGGCTATGGCAACCCTTGCTTTTAATGACAAGATTGACCTTGCTTGATAGAATATGCCAAGTTTGATGTTGCTCTTACTGATAGCAATTTTATGTGTTCATAAAACTATAAATGTTTATCATGCACAGTCATATTTTGCACAGTAGATTGTTTTAATGTTTGAGAAATCACAATACATGATAATAAATTTGAGGTCATTATATAGTTTTTAATGTTCTTGTGTTAAATTGTTGTCTATTCATTGTGCTGTTAATGTGATTATGATGTTTGTACATTTTATTTTTATAAGAAATTACTTAATAAACAGAATTTAAAAAAAAAAAATTGAGGTCATTATAGTTTGCAGGAAGCGAAGATCTGGGAGTTAGGTTATGAATGGGATTTCCATTAAATGTTTTGGAGGAAAAACATTGTTATTATTTCTGAGCCTGTTAAATGGAGTGTTGTGTTTCTGATCCAGTCATTAATGAAAGCATTCCATCCGATCAAGGTTTCAATGCTTACCACACATTCAGCCCCCCCACACTAGATGAAGGCAATAAAGGTGGGAGTGTCTCCATATTCTTAAAAAAAATTCACCTACAGACTCGTTAGATAAGATAATGACCTGGACCTCTCCATGTCCAACTTACTATTATCAAAACATCTTTTCATATCATAGTTACCTAAAGGACTCCATCTATGTTCCCCTGAGCTCATACACCCTACATAACCAGTACATGCATTAAGCCAAATATCATTGTCTCAGGAGACTTCAACTACCCCTCCATTAACTGACAGATTTATAAAACCTCAAACATGTATGCCTCAAAGTTTCTGGACTTCATCAATACAAAGTCTGTGGATCAGCAGGTCCACATCCTAACAACAGATGATAAAATCCTGGACTTGATCCTTATCAGTGTCTCATCAATTGTCACTTTCACCCTGGTCAAATCACACCACAAATCAGTTGCTTTTACCATAAGACTGAAGGCATTCTCCACATCATAGGTATTCAGATAGGTTCATATGTCCATAGTAGTGTATTAGGCTAATGACCCTGGAACCTTTACAAACCTAGCGAAAAGATTCCTGGGCAATATGCTGCCTGAAGTTATTTCCCAGTGCCTCTGTCCAGCAGAAATGATCCTTGCGGTACATTTTCTATTTCCCATCCACTTATCAAGATTTTTCTTGAAGAGGGCCAGTGAGGTGCTCTATTTGAAGTGTAAGGGAAGTCTATTCCAGAGCATGGGCAGTCTCTTGGTTAGGAGCCTGTCCCTCCCACAAGTTCTGTTGATTGTGATAATGAGGTTGAGGTCTCTGGCGTGTGTAGTATGGAGGGATTGGGATTTCTTTAGATGTAGCATATCTAGCAGTGCTGGGTCTGACATGGCTTTGTGGGTCAAACAGAGATCGCCTCTAAGTAGACGATATGATACCAAGAAAAGTTGGAGTTTTTTAGTCTTTTCACAGAGGGCAAGTGTTTAAGGCCTAAGATCATCTTATTGAGGTATTTTTATGGTCTTTCTAGTTGTTGCATATGTCTAGTGAGGTACATGCTGAATGGGGCATTGTACTCAATAATTGGTCTAATGAGAGAAGAGTAGAGAGAGACAATGACCTCTTTCTTCCTGGTGGCAAACCTCTTTGTAATGTGATGTGCCACATAGAAGGATTTTCTGACCACAGTGGCAATGTGATTATCAAAGGATAGATTACTATCCACTTGTGTTCCCAGATCTCTTATAGGTTTATAGGTTAGTACAAGGCTAACTGCCCTTGTGAGCCATTTTAAGCCTAGCCAATTATCTCCTGTGAGATTCAAACCCTGTATCTTGTGTTTGTAAAGCAAACACCTTAACCATTAGGCCACCCTCCCAACCCCATGACACCTTCGGTGTTCAGTGGACTACCATCAATGTGGTAGCTCATGGGTATTGTGTTCTTCCCAAAGGGAATGACGATGCAATCTTTGGCACTGAGCTTAAGGCCATGGTTCTGACAGCAGTCATTAGTCTCCGTGAGGTCTTTGTGTAGAATGTCAGCATCATTTGGGGAGCTAATAATGGCTCCCAGTTTGCAGTTGTCAGCAAACTTGGTCAGCCAGAGTCCCTTGGTTTTGGCCTGAACTTCAGAAAAGTAGATGGCAAATAAGTAAAACCCAAGACTGAACCCTGTGGGACTCCACTCATGACTGGTCAGTAGTCTGACTTGGAGTTTGTTACTTTCAGAGTGTGAGTTTTATCCATGAGCCAGTTTGCAACCCACCTTGTGACATAGGGGTTGATGCCAAATTTAGTGAGTTTATCTATGATTCCTGAGTGAAGAATTGTATTGAAGGCCTTGGCCAGATTGAGGTAGGCTGTGTGAATTACCTTGCCTTCATCCATAGGTCTGGTGACAGACTCGAAAAAGTCTACCAGGATGAGCAGACAAGATCTACCCTTAACAAATCTGAACTGCATGGGATCTAGAGTCTGGAGATTCCCTATGTCTTTTTTATTAGGTCCATTATAATGCGCTCCATAGCCTTACATACCAGACTCATCAGGCTAATGCGGCAGTAGTTCCCAGGGTCCGTAGTCACACCCCCTTTGTAGAGTGGGATTACTGTAGCAGTGCACCATTCAATAGAGAGAAAGCCTGAAATAAGGCTGTGATTGAACAGAGCACTCAGGTGTGGTGCCAGTTCATTTTGTAATTCATGTAGAACACAGCCTGAGATGTTGTCAGGTCCCATGGAACCTGTATTCTTAACCTTAGCCAGTGCAATTTTAATCTGCGCAGCTGTAATATTGGGTACTTGGCATTCCTTGGGTATTGTGATTGGCCATTGCAGGGTGAGAGGAAGGTAAAGTTGGCAATGAATCTGTCAGCCAGTATATTGGCTATGTCTGTTGGCTAAGTATAGGAGTTACCATTGTGTAGTAGCTCAAGGCAGATCTGAGCATTGCCTTGTAGATTTCTGACATAACTATAGAAGGCCCTGTGGTTGTCTTTAGTATCTGTTGCAATTTTGTTTTTGTAGCTAGCTTTGGAGGATTTGATGAGGGATCTCAGCTTTTTGTTAAGGCTGACAAGGGAGTTTTTCCAGTCTTTGAACTTTGCCTTGTTCTGCAACAGTTTCTTCCTTCTGTTGTAGAGTTTGTTTATGGCAGGGGACTACCAGATTGGCTTCCTTTTTTTGGAGGAGAGCATCTTAGTTCTATTGGGAATGGTTCATTCCATGCATTTCTGTACGTGTTCGTACAGTGCATTGGAGTAAGATTCTGCCATCTTGAATTTATTCTCCCTTTGCATGGGCAATGTAAAATTATCCACCTCAGTTTATAGAAGCACAAAGTTGGCTTTGGAAAAGTTTTTTATGGTGGTTATCTTTGCAGGGGGTGTGGGTGGGATGTGGATATTCATGGTGACTAGCTTGTGGTCAGATCTGACCAGGGAGGTGTTGACAATTGGTGTAGAGCAACAGTCGCCCATATTAGTAATAACCAGGTTGAGGATGTTGCTACCCCTAGTGGGGGTAAGAATGAGCTGGCCTAGGGCATTGGAATTGATGAATCCCAAGAAACGTTGTGCAAGTGTTGGTACTTGAGTAGTTTTCCCAGTTACTGGAGGGGTAGTTAAAGTCACCCAGTATGAGGGTGTTAGGTTGGACCTTTATATATATATATATATATATATATATATATATATATATATATATATATATATATAATATTTTCCAGGGTGTTTATGGATGTGGAGTGGGATTCTTGGGACATGGTGGGGGATCTATAGCAGGCAATAACCTGGATTCCTGTTTGGCCCAGTGTTAGTTGTATCTGGTGTATCTCTAATGCGTTATGTTGGGCAACTAGCCTGGAGGTGTACATATCCTTTATGAATATGGAGAGACTACCACCTTTAGGGCTTCGATCCACAATTTGGGGCCGAAAAGTGTGGTATGAGTTATAGCCTGGTAGCGCAGGAGTGCTTTCAGGTGCCTTGAACTAGGTCTCCGGTTACTGCACAAATGTCGATGTTCTCCATTTTGAGGAGTACTTCGAATGAGTGCATTTTGAGATTGAGACTTCTAGCATTGAGTAGCATAACCATCCGATTACATTTTCGTGTAGCTGCTATGGTAGTAATTTGGTCCTCTGGACATTGCCTAAAAAAGGAACTATAGGGGTAGCAAGGGCCTTGGCCAGTATACGTAATCCCAGGGGTGACAGATGCAGGCCATCCCTGGCAAGGCATCGAAGTCTGTCGATCATGTCAGCCCAGGCAGACAGATACTAGATCCCCTTGGAATGACACCAGAAACTTAGCCAATTATTGAAGTCAATCATTTTTTGTTTGTACTGTGGTATCATTCTTGGTGTTGGTAAAATGGTACTCAGAGCTAGGGTCATGCCCTCCTGGGCTACATGATTTGAGAGCTCCTCCATGTCTCTTTTCATGTATCCAGGGTGGTATGTCTCAGTGTCATTCACACCAACATGGATAATGACAGAGTCATATCTGTATTTGTTGTGGAGTAATCAGAGTGTGTGCATTATGTTGTGTATCCTGGATCCCAACAGGCAGCTGACTGTTACCTTTTCCTTATTCAACCTTGTGAGTGGGACATCAGTGTGCCTTACTATTGAGACACCTATAATAAGTGCACTGGGTAAGCTGTTTTGCCTTAGAGGCTTAGGTTGTGTGGTACACTGTGTGAGCTATGTGTACTGTGGTTTGTGTTGTGGTGCAGTGGCTGTATGCATTTCTGCCTTGGAGGTCTCTGTTGTTTGGGTAAATTTTTATTGAAAGCCTCCGAGAATGTGGGTGTGTGTTTTGTGTTATTATGTGATAGCTGTGAGGGTATGTGGCTATGTGTTTTTTGTGGTGTGGTGCTAGTGTTGACCTTCTCCACTTGACTGGCTACTCCAGTCTTGGCTGGAGAGTGCATGGCTTCCAATCTGGATAAATAATTGTATCTCTCGCAAGTCTGAGTGTTGTGGGGTAAGAGGAGAAGGTTGTCAGTGTAAATGAGGCAGTTACTACATTGCCTCAGGATGCTCAGGTTCGCCAGGTTAATAGGAGAAAGCACTGGGAACTGGCCTTTGGACATGCCTGGAGGGGTGTGTAATTTATTAAGTACTGAGGCTGTTTCTTTTACAGAAAGTTTAGTGCTGGTAGCAGTCTGTTTGCTACGGGAAGTGCTAGAATTTATAAGCTTGTTTAAGTGCAGAAAAGAAGAGAAGTAGAAAAATCTAAGGGAAAATTTGAAGAGTAGACTTTCTGGCACTGGTAATAGTTTACCCTAGCTCAATGTCACTGTGCGTCACGCAAACCCATGCAAGCACAGGTTTTTAAGGCAGAAAGTTAAATGGGATAGAATGCAGCCCAAAATGGCCAATAAGGTACAATTTCAGAGCTGGAAACCACTCCTCTAGTGGCAGGCTGCTTAGTGCTTACCACTCCCACTGATAAGCAGAAAGGCTTCCCTCTATCACAGAAAGATCTGGGCAACTCAGAAACTCCAATACAGTCCTGAATTCAGCAGATCGGAATTCGGACTATTCTAGTAACAGGAAATGGCAGGAAAATGAGCAAACATAGAATTTTTTTTTTTTTCATTTTTTAGGAAAACAGTAAATAAATACACTTAAATCAACAATATATTCACTTTAAACCACGGCCAGCCTTAGGCATAGGTGAACTAGGTGACCGCCTAGGGCGCCATTTAGGCTGGCCTCATAAAGGGCGCAAATTTCATTTATTTATTTATTTAGCATAAGTAATTTTTCTCGTTCACTAAAATTTGCGCTCTTCTCAGCGCTCTCTCTCTGAGTACGTCCCAACTGTATTGTGTTGTTTGCGTCCTCCCCCCACTTCCGTAGTTCTGTCCAATGGTGCCAGAATCATAGGACGAGGTGGAGGGCGAACACCCTTCCACTTTTAAAGCTGTGGGTTGATTGGAAGGCTTCAGCAGTTAAAAAAAAAATGTGGTGCAAGCGTCTTGTGCTTTAAGGCAGACCGTGAGTGGCATGCACGCACACCAGCATGGATGCAAATACATTCCACACTTGTACACAGAATTTAAGCTAGCAATTCTGTTTAATTAATCTTCATGGATCTGAGTAACGGCTGCCTGTTTTCATGCATTGAGATGATGCAACTGCCAATAGAGGTGATGAACATTAGCAACATTAGTTCTAAAATGCTTATTTTTAATTTTTCAAAAGACTGCTCCAGAAACATTAACTGTCTCACAGAGGCTGTACATGGTATTATCCTGATAACATCCATAATATAACCATGGGAGCTGTTGTATTCATACTGTTTTAAATGCATGGTATCATTACTCTTAAAAGAGAAAATGCTAACAAGATATACTTTAACTCTGTTACTATTCTTAACAGCACTAGACTCCTCCTTTTAATCAAAAAGCTAAGTCCCTCTTGTTTCATGTGTCTCATTTTGTTTATATAGTTATAAAACCACTTAAATCTGACTTTGGTGACTAAGTCTTGTTCAGATCTACAATCTAACATTTTAATCAGCATTTTTAACTTGGGTGGCTCTCCCTTAGTTTCTAATAATTTTCTCTCACTAGGAAACATCCAAGTCTTTAGTCATGCCTTTATTTCCCTTTGTAGTTCGGTTATAATCCTACAGTAACAGCATCTTTATGTTTTACTTCTTATTTCTCATGAACTTTAAAATATTTTGGTAATACACCCTCTAAGAACAGCATAAAAAATTCCAGTACTCTCTGTTGTGTATAAATAAACAGAGAAGCAGTAGTAGATTAAAAGCGTCCAGGAGAACAGTAGAATACTCTCGTATCAAAACTTCAGGACACCACCACGGCAAATGCGATACTTTGAAACTCTTTATTTCACCATAAAAATATATAACAAAAGCTTTGTGTAAGCACTTTCAGGTTATATCAAACCCTTCTTCAGACAAAATCAGTTTCAAAGTATTGCATTTGCCATGGTGGTGTCCTGAAGTTTTGATACGAGACTCTCTGTTGTGTCCTTACCTTTAATCTCTTTAGTCCACTGAATTACTTTATGTTTGATTACTAGGTTTGTGGAATGATTCAAGAAATATACTTTTCACACACAGTCTGAAGAAAATGTGGAGTAAAATATAAGCATTAAACAAAAGCCAATGCATACTTGAAAGAGGAGTACCTTTGTGTCAATACTGAGTAGGTAGTTTGACATTTGCTATTCTATCCCTATAGTAACTATTAGCGTCTTACATAGCTTCCTCAACCAAGCACTGAGTACAATAAAATAAGATGATCTGTACACAATACTATTAATAGAATTATGTGGATGTTTAGGTGAATTTTTGCCAGGAGTAAGGAATTTGTCATTAAATTAATATTTTAATTCAGGCTAAGCTAAAATGAGAATTTTGCACTGCAAAATATATTACAAAGAAATTAGAGTAAGACCTAAGCTATCATCATAGGCTGAAAAACTGAAGACCTAGAACAGTATGATTTGTTCACATGAATTAAAATGTTTTATACATTTGGCTGTCCAAGGAAGAAGACAATGATATGAGCTTGAAATGAAGAATTTGATTTTTTTCTTCCTGATTAACCACTTCAGTAGCATGTGCCATGTTCCTTGCAGCTGAAGTAAATGATAGTGTTCTGGTGCCACTTTCTTTATAAGTTGTACTCATGCACAACTGATCACACATGATAATCATGCTTCCACCATAGTCTGGAAATCTTTCTATCTGGCCCAGTTAATTTGCAGGGGTATGTCTTCCAGATCCAGAGGAGTCACCCTACTACTGTACTCTTCATCAGAACCATCATGAAATACAATACTCCCCTTGATATATACAAGTCCAAGTATATCATTCAAGTGGAAGGGCCCCAAAGATTTCTAAGATTTCTAGCAAAGAAAACTGAAGTTAAATCCTTTGACTATCTTGATAGATTTTCATGTATCTTCTTACACTCAATAGCTGCCTGACTTCTCCAAGATGACATGTATCTCATTTTTTGAGCAGTGAAGGACCCAGTCCTATTTGCCCTCCTGTTGCTTCACTAACCAGTAGTTATCAAAACAATCATACTAGGCATCTAAACTTCCGAAACCAAGTTAACAAGACTCACTGTAGGGATAGTTTTCTTAAAGTTTTACTAGCCTATGGAATAAGTTACCACTACAGGTCAAAGTCCTATTATAACTACCTTTAAGCTTAGTCTTGATGACCGGATGGGTAGTCACAAACCTATGCTAGTTTTTTTTTTTTTTTAATTATTATTATTATTATTATTTTTCAAGAAAATCTTTATTAAATTATCATGTATGACATAGGCAATCATACATTTACATAAAGGAAAATAAACTATGTTGACATAATTTTTGTTGCAAACATCATACGTCACAAACCATACTGACATGATTTTAGTTGCAAACATTATATATCACTAATAATCTCTCCAGTCATTGTCAGCCAAACATTACATAGCTCATTCAAATATTGCCTTCTTTTAAACCTCATTCTTCCCTTGTATGTACTGTTCCCACAAGTCCCAGAGGCTTAAGCTACTGTACATAGGGAGGAGAGAGGTTGTAATTCTACTTTCACTGAGATGTAAGACTCGCTCACCTACCTCAAAGTAAATTAAACTTTTTAGATAAACTTAAGCAACCCTTTACAAGAAGGCACATGGGCATCTATATTCTGAGGACATGACTTTTATAGTAAAATATGTGTGAAGGAGCAACAGATAAAGCAAGTTTATTAAAGAAAAAATCCTCCTTCACTTACGGTTAAACTACATTGCAAGGTATCTTTTCTTCCTATGCATTTAAATAATTGAAGGAAATAACTGGACTGCCTTTCTTGCCTGTGGGTGTGGCACAAATAGGAGTGCTTCATGAGAATACTGTGGGTGGGGCTTAAGGGGTGCTAGAACACTACTTTGCCTAGGGCGCCATTTCAGCTAAGGCCGGCCCTGCTTTAAACACAGAGAAGGCTAGCGTACTTGAGTGTGTCGCCAACAAACAGTAAATGCAGTTGAAATAAATGAAATAACTTTAAAAACAACTAAAATAAGGAGCAGTAAGCAGTTTTAAGCTAAAAACAGTAAACAGAGGTACTTAAAATCAGCCAAAGTCTCTCTTTCTCCTTTATGCTGGCCTTGTAGTCTGCAGGACACCAAAAACAGGATCTGCTGAGCTAAACCAAGAGAAAACCCACGCAAACAAGGGTTGAATGCAGCCCAAAAAAGCCAATAAGATACAATTTCAGTGCTGGAAACCACTCCTCTAGTGGTAGATAGGCTGATCAGTGTTTACCACAGTGCTTACCACTCCCACTGATAAGCAGAAAGGCTTCCCTTTATCACAAAAAGCTCTGCGCAACTCAGAAACTCCAATACAGTCCTGAATTCAGCAAATCTGACTCCAGACTTCTAGTAACAGAAAATGGTGAGAAAATGAGCAAGCAGAATTTTTTTTTTTCATTTTTTAGGAAACCAGTAAATAAATGCACTTAAATCAACAATATTTTCATTTTAAACACAGAGCAGGCTAGCTGAACGAGGAATGATTATACTATAGACTGTTTGAAAAAGAGACATTTTTGTTCACGCCAGTAGCATTGTTGCCTCACAGCAAGAGGTTCCCCCATTCGATTCTCGGCTGGAGTGCGGGGCGTGCCTTCTGTATGGAGTCTGCATGTCCTCCCCGTGGTTGGGTGGGCATTCGAAAGACATGCGTAAATGGGTGTGCCTTTGTTGAAGGTTGCACGTCGAGCTTGCACCTTGATGTTGGTGAAAATCTACTTCCAATCATTAGTGGACCGGAGTTCTGCTGTGGCGACCCCTAACCGGGAAAAGCGGAAAGACAAACAACAACTGACATACCTGAAAGTATGTCCAATACTAGTGACACAGATCTGCAGGACCATGACTAGATTGTAGACAAATAAAGTCACAATAATCCTGCATGAAATATAGTCAATACTTAGATAGGTGGATAGCTAAAGAATAACTGGGTAGATGCACAGTGCAATGAAGCATGATTAAATATTTGATTAAAGATACATAATCAACTAACAGAATTTTGTTCGGCACCCAGATTAAGAAAGTATTTTACAGGATATTCAGTGTTTAAACATGCAACTCACAAACTCCGAAGTTATTCCCCTTTTCTCTCTTTCTCAATATATATATATATATATATATATATATATATATATATATATATATATATATATATATGTGTGTGTGTGTGTGTGTGTGTGTGTGTGTATGTGTGTGTGTGTGTGTGTATATATATATATATATATATATATATATATTTATATATATGTGTGTGTGTGTGTGTGTGTGTGTGTGTGTGTGTGTGTGTGTATATATATGTGTGTGTGTGTGTGTGTCTGTGTGCCTGTGTGTGTGTGTGTGTCTGTGTGTGTGTGTGTGTGTGTGTGTGTGTGTGTATGTGTGTGTGTGTGTGTATATATATATATATATATATATATATATATATATATATATATATATATATTTATATATGTGTGTGTGTGTGTGTGTGTGTGTGTGTGTGTGTGTGTATATATATATATATATATATGTGTGTGTGTGTGTGTGTGTATATGTATATATATATATATATATATATATATATATATATATATATATATATATATATATATAGATATATATATTCTTTAACTATCAATTTAGTTAAGAAAGTAAGAGTCGTGAGGCACAAGTATTGTGGTTATATTTGGCTTTTGCTAAATGGCCATCAACATTACTGTCTGTACATAAAAAGTCTTAGATTTTGAAATTTTGTTGGAGTTGTAAGTATAATTTTATTCATATTGCGGCAGACAATCTCTCTTTTTGTTTGCTTAAAGGCTGAAAATATTGTATAGCTTTCAAATGTTATACAGCAGCAGGGACATTTTGGAACACTAATACACAAGAAATAATAGGAGGGTTCAATACAATTGGAGTGCCCTGTCATAATATGGACATCTGCAGCACCTTGGAATGCTTCTTCACTTGTCTGTTTGGAACTACTCTTTACTTACTCAAGGAGCAAAACATTGTTATGGCTGCAACATAATGTGGAATTATGAAAACAAAATTCACCCGGTGGGCTTGTTGGCTTTATATTGACGTATTGAGTATACACTTGTTGCCCCTATAATTATTAAAACATGTCCAAAAGAAAGACAATTGGCACTGCAAGTAATGAGGATCCATGCTTCCTGCAACACCCCTAACATATATCCAAATGCACTGGGTGTTATCAGCATCTGTTCTTCTACTGCCCCACTTACATATATAACTATATACACTACTGTAATCGGGGTCTGTGCCTCCTACAACCCCATGCCTCCTACAACCCCAATAACTTATATAACCATATGCACTGGGTGTTATCAGGGGCTGTGCTCCTACACCCCCCAACATATATAACCATATGCACTGGGTGTTATCAGCGTCTGTACTCCCACTGCCCCACTTACATACATAACTATATACACTACTGTAATCAGGAGTCTGTGCCTCCTACAAACCCAATAACTTATATAACCATATGCACTGGATGTTATCAGGGGCAGAGTTCCTACAATTCCCTTAACATATATAAACATATGTACTGGGTGTTATCAGGGGCTGTGCTCCTACACCCCCAACATATATAACCATATGCACTGGGTGTTATCAACGTCTGTACTCCTACTGCCCCACTTACATATATAACTATATACACTACTGTAATCAGTGGTCTGTGCCTCCTACAACCACAATAACTTATATAACCATATGCACCGGATGTTATCAGGGGCAGAGTTCCTACAATTCCCTTAACATATATAAACATATGTACTGGGTGTTATCAGGGGCTGTGCTCCTACACCCCCCCAACATATATAACCATATACGCTGGGTGTTTTCAGCGTCTGTACTCCTACTGCCCCACTTACATATATAACTATATACACTACTGTAATCAGGGGTCTGTGCCTCCTACAACCCCAATAACATATATAACCATATGCACTGGATGTTATCAGGGGCAGAGTTCCCACAATTCTCTTAACATATATAAACATATGTACTGGGTGTTATCAGGGGCTGTGCTCCTACACCCCCCCCCAACATATATAACCATATGCACTGGGTGTTATCAGCGTCTGTACTCCTACTGCCCCACTTACATAGATAACTATATACACTACTGTAATCAGGGGTCTGTGCCTCCTACAACCCCAATAACTTATATAACCATACACACTGGGTGCAATCATATGACTGTGCATCCTACAACCCCTTCCCCCAATTTATATAACCATATGCAGTGGGTATAAGGAGGAGATTGTGTTTCTGGCAATCCCCCCAACTTATATAACCATATGCAGTAGGTGTAATGAGAGGCTGTTTCTCCTATAACCTCCTTACCATACATATCAATGTGCACTGAGAATAATCAGGGGACTGTACCTCCTACAACTCTACTAACTTATATAACCATATGCACTAGGTGTAATGATGAGTTGTGTTTCCTACAACCCCACTAAGTTATGCAACAGGATGGACTGGGTGTAATGAGAGGACTGTGTCTCCTACAACCCCATTAACTTATATGACTATATGCACTGGGTGTAATGAGGATCTATGCCTTCTACAACCACACTAACGTATTTAAGCATATGCACCAGATATAATGAGGAGTTGGGAATCCTACATCTGCATTAACTTATATAACCATATGCACCAGGTGTAATGAGAGCTTGTGCCTCCTGCAACCCTACTAACTTAAATAATCATATGGACTGGGTTTAATGAGAGGTTGAGCCTCCTACAACTCCACTAACCTATATAGGCATATGCACAGGGTGTAATGAGAGGTTGTGCTTCCTATAATCCCATTAACTTATATAACCATATGCAATGGGTGCAACGAGGAGCTGTGCTTCCTACAAGCCCCACTAATTTATATAATGATATGCAGTGGATGTAATGAGGAGCTATGCCTCCTACAACCCCACTTAACGTATATAAACATATGAACCAGGTGTAATGAGAGGATGTGCCTCCTACAGCCCCACTATGCTATATAACCATATGCACAGGGTGTTATCAGAGGCTGTGCTCCTATAAACTTTCCCCAACATATATAACCATATGCTTGGGGTGTTATCGGGCTGTGCTCCTACTACCCCCCTAACATATATAATTTTATTTTATTTATTTATTTTATTTTACATTTGTTGACCGGGCTAGTCTAACTGGAATTAGATCCATTTTCAGTAGAGGCCCGGGGAGAAAAGCTCCAGCACAGTTAATATTATACAGTAAAAAATAATAAGTTCAAAGTAGTAAAATAGCTCTAAGCAGTTACAGCCATATACAGATAAAAAAATTATAAGTTCAGACTAGTAAAATAGCTCTAAGCAGTTACAACCATATACAGGCACACTATATGACTGTAATAATTGTCACAAATTCAAAGAATTATAATGATAATTAAAAAAGGGTCTAAACAGATTACATAGATACAGATAAGGTACAGTTGTCATTTCAAGCATACTTAGCTCATGCTGAGGTGATATGGAATGCAATAGAAATAAGAATAAATTAGTAGTTTTCTAGTGGAAACAGGATAACCAAGAGTATATACTGGTGATAAATTATATAAATGTATCATATGATACAGTAGGCTGAAGATATATAGGAAGCAGCAAGAGTATGTAAGTAGGTGGAGTATACACTTGTTATGAGCAGAGAAGCCATTTAGTCAGGGTTGGTGCAAGGACAAAGCCAGTGAGAATTGAGACATTGTTTTATTTTTAGTTTAAAGAGCCTAGTGGAGGTCAGAGATAGGAGTTCAGAGGGAAGTCTGTTCCAGTGTTTGCCTACGGAGTTAGAAAACAAGGAATCTCCAGCTGTGTTGTTGGATTTGTTGATAGTAATAAGTGGCTTATTAGAGGAGCGAAGGATCTTAAGATTGTTGTAGGGGGTAATGAGGGTAGTCAGTATAGGTGTATAGGTGGGGTAGTGCAAGCTCTTATGGACAATAGTGAGTTGTTGAGATAGTATCTGGTTATGAAACTCTAGCCATCCTAGTTGTTTTAGGTTGTTGCAGTGATGTGTTTTGAAAGGAGATCCTGTGGCAAATCTAGCAATGGAGTGATAGGCAGTAGCAAGTTTGTTTAGATTGTTTTTTGAGAGATTGGTGAATATAGGTGATGCATAGAGTAAGGTAGTGATTAAATGAGTTCTAGCTATAGCAATTTTGGTTGTAGGCATAAGGAAGGGTTTGATTCTGTAAAGGGATCCCAGTTTTTTATTTACTGTTTTATAGTGATGTTAGTATGTGTGTCGAAGTTTAGATTATTATCTATGGTTATTCCAAGAAGTTTGGTAGTTGTGTCTGGAGATGTGAGAGTCCCATTGTTGGATGTAAGAGTAAAGTGAAGAGGGGCAGACCTATGAGTAGGAGTAAAGAGTAGGAGTTTGGTTTTTAGGGTTAAGTAGAAGGCAACGGTTTAAAAACCATTGTTCCACTGTATTAAATGCATTTTGTGTAAGGGAATGTAGCTTGGTAGCGGTATTAGCTGAGCAAATAATAGTGGAGTCATCTGCATATTGGATGCAGGTAGCATGTGGGATTGCTAGGTGGAGGTCATTAATAAAAATGGAGAATAACAATGGGCCTAAAATGGAGCCCTGGGGGACACCAAGGGAAATAGGGAGGTGAGAAGATAGGTTACCCTCCCATAGTACTGCTTGTTGTCTATTTTCTAAGTAGGATTTGAACCATTGTAAAGTTAGAGTATCAAGAGAAAGAGATTTAAGTATTTCAATAAGGAGCTGGTGATTAACCATATCAAAAGCCTTAGATAAATCAATGAAGACAGAAGAGGAAAGGGTTTTGTTATTACGGTTAGAATTTATACAGTCTGTGAAGGAGAGAAGGGCTGTGGTAGTGCTGTGGTTAGGTCTAAATCCATGTTGACAGTTGGCAAGTAAGTTATTATCAATTAGATGGGTGAGTACTTGCTTATGGACACATTTTTCCATTATTTTTGCCAGTGGAGAGAGTAAGGCTATTGGTCTATAGTTTGAGATGTCAATGGAGTTACCACCTTTATGTAGGGGATGATGTGTGAGATTTTCCAGATAGATGGGATATTTCCTTCGGTTATAGTTCTGTTTATGAGTATAGAAATTGGGAGGGCTATGGCTTTGGCACCTTTTTGCAGGTATTCAGCAGGTAGATGATCAGCAGAGGGGGTAGTAGGTTTCAGTTTTTCTAGAAGGGAGCAAATGAAGGATGTAGGAACAGTTTGTAGCTGAAATAATGGAATAGTGTAAGATGAAGAGGTGGTTAGATTAGGGGAAGTTGGAGATAATTGCTTGGCTAGTGTTTGAATGGTATCTGTAAAGAAAGAATTAAAGGCATTGGCAGTATGTGTTGGGTTATCTTGGTTAGATCCTTGTGGTGTCGGTGTAATAGTTTGGCCTGGGTGTAGGAGTTTGTTGATGCTGGACCAAAATTTTTGTGGATTTCTTTGGTTAGTTTGTTGTAGTTGGATATAAAAGTTTTTTTTGTCTAGCAGGATAGCTTTTTTAGTAGTATTTCTAAGTTGTCTAAAGGTTTGGTGGTCTGTTGAATTCTTGGAAGTGCGCCATTTTGCCCAAGATTTGTTTCTGAGGAGAATATTCTGTCTGGTTGCTTTGGTGAGCCATGGGGCAGGTTTAGTGTTACTTCTAATAGAGCGTACAGGGGCATGTTGTTCAAGGATGGATAAGAATGTGGAATTAAAGTAGTCAACTGCGTTATCTAGGGGGAGTGTTTTTAGTGGTGACCAATCACAGTGTTTGAGTTCTAGCTGGAAAAGTTCAGGGTTGAAGAATTTTTTAGTGCGGATTGTACGATATGTAGTAGGGTTAGGTATGTTAAATTTGTGTCTGATGATATAAGTGAGTAAGTGATCACTTAGGTCATCAGGAGGGTTCCTGTTTTGTATGTGAGGTGTGGAGAGTTTGTAAGAATCCAATCTAGTATACTTTCTTTGTTGTTGGGTTTATTAATTCTTGTAGGGGAGGTAATAACTTGAGAGAAGCCGTAAAGATTAATGTGGGTGGTGGGCTGAGGGGTACTGCAGGACTTCCAATCTATGTTAAAGTCCCCAAGTATTAAGGTTTCTTGTGGAAGATTGATAGATATCCAGTTAAGAATGCTTTCAAGGGTATTAATGTTATTACCAGGGGGAAGGTAAATACAAGCGATGTTAATGGATTTGAATTTGTTGATTTGAAGTTTAGTAACTAGGATTTCTGAGTTATTAAATATAGGTAGATTTATATTAGAAGAGGTGACTTGTAGATTATTTTTATAGAGGACTGCTACACCTCCTCCCTTTTTGTTAATACGGTCCATTCTCAGGATACTGTAGGCAGGTGGGGTAAGTTCATTGTCATTAATGGATGGTTTTAGCCATGTTTCTGATAGACATAGGAAATCAAATTGGTAGAATTCTAATAGGGCATGAAGATGGGTAGTCTTGTTTTTAATGCTTCGAATGTTAAGATGTGCTATTGAAAGAGAGTTTGGAGGCTTAATTGGTTTATGTGCAAAAGTACTATTAGATGTGATTTGTACGGTGTCAGGAATATTGTTTGGGCCAGGATTAGGATGAATGTCACCATCTAGAAGGGATAAGTGGAGTATGTTATATGTGGGGTTGCTAACTTTAAGGAAATAAAAACAGAGTGTTTTTCTTGCAAGGAGAGTACTATATTTTATATGGGTTAGTCTGTGATATTTGGCTTGCAGGTAGCAGGGACAAATTGTGGTGTTAATGTTATAAAGAGCGGTAGGTAGTAGTGGTGTGGAGGTTAGCCTGGAGGGCAGTAGAAGGTTTGGGTGGAGTGGATGTTCATAAGAGGTTAATGTATAGATGGTTATTAGAGGAGGTAGGAGCAAAACAAATGCTATAAATTTTAGTTGAGGTCGATAGGAAATATTGGCCATGATGTAAGTATAATATGGGAAGATAGGTAAGGGTATTTAGTAATTGCAGTTGGGTATTTGAAACTATAAGGGTGGGGTGGATATGTGATATAGTTAGGAGAGGTAATTGAGTAAGTTTGGAGAGGAGTGGTAATAAGGAGAACTATTTGATTGGTATAGGTAAAATAGGGGTGTGGTTAAGTGAGAAATATATTGAGGACCCCTGGGGGTGGGTGGGAATTGGGGGTAGGGAGGGGAGCGGAGTGAGCCCGCAGGGCGAACGGAGCGGGTTGAGACAGTTGAGTGAGACAGTCGTGGTGAACAATCAGTGGAATTCTGATTGTGGAGGAGTGACTGCCAGGGTAAGTAGGTTTGAGATCTGTGTGGAAGAGTAGGATGTTGTATAAGTGAATTTTAAAGGCAGATGGTGGGAAAGTATAGCAGAACAGGTAATAGGTAGGGGCATATGCACTGGGTATAATCAGAGGACTATACCTCCTACAACCCCTCCCTCAATATATATAACCAGGAGTTGTGCCTTCTACACCTTCCTAACATATATAACATATACAACGGGTATAATGAGGGGATTGTGCCCTAACAACCTCCTTAACATGCTATATTAATATGCACTGGGTGTAATCAGAGGACTGTGCCTCCTACAAGCCCACTAACTTATATAACCATATGAACCGGGTGTAATGAGGTATGTAGTCAGCAGACTGTGCCTCCTACAACCCCATTAACTTATATAACCTGGTCTATATTAAAACATCGAAGTTTCAAAACTTTGAATGTTTTAGTATGGAACCCTATTCAGCAAAAGCTGAAAATATTGAAGGAACAGAAACCAAATTTTTTTCCTAAGGAAAGAATTTGGTTGTCTGTTTCTGTTGCTTCGGTATATTCAGCACTGTGGTGGAAAGTTACGGGTTGGGTTCAGGTAAGTGTGCAATTGAGTGCGGGTTAGGGTAGTTAGGGTTAGGGTGCAGGTTAGGTATGTGTGCGATTGTGTGGATGTGAGGGTTAGGGCGGGTTAGATGAGTTAGGGTTAGGGTGTGGGTTAGGTATGTGTGCGATTGTGTGGACATGAGGGTTAGGGCAGGGTAGGTGAGTTAGGGTTATGGCGCAGGTAAGGTGAGTGTGCGATAATGACGGAACTTAGGGTTAGGGTTTGGGTTAAGGTAAGTGGATAGTTAATGGTGTGTGTATAGTTTAGTATAGGGTTAGGTGTAAGATTTTAGGTGTATGTGTGTGGATTGCTGCTTGTTTGGTGTGCTTGTGTTATGTGTATGTGTTTTGGAACAGCAAATTTTTTTCCCTAGGAAAAAATTCTCTGTTCTTTATGTTTGATGTTTTCCGCTTTCGCTGAACACGGTTCGATATTAGAACATTCAAAGTTTTGAAACTTCGATGTTCTAATATAGATCCTATATAACTATATGCACAGGTTGTAATGAGAGGGCTATGCCTCCTACAACTCATTAACTTATATAACCATATGTACTGGGTGTAATGAGGAGCTGTGCCTCCTACACCCCAACTAACTTATATAACCATATGCACTAGGTTTAATGAGAGGTTGTGCCTCCTACAACTGCAATAATGTATATATCCATATGAACCGGGTGTAATGAGAAGCTTTGCCTCCTACAACCCCATTTACTTATATGACCATATGCACCAGGTGTAATGAGAGACTGTGACCCCTACAACCTCACTAACCTTATATAACCATGTGCACCAGATGTAATGAAAGGTTGTGCCTCCTACAACTTCATAACTTACAAAACCATATGCACACGGTGTAATGAGAGGACTGTGCCTCCTACAACGCCAATAACTTATATAGCCATATGCATTATGTGTAATGATGAGTTGTGCTTCCTACAACCCCACTAATGTATGCAACAAGATGGACTGGGTGTAATGAGAGGACTGTGCCTTTTCCAACCCCATTAACTTATATAACCATATGCACGAGGTGTAATGAGAGCTTGTTCCTCCAACAAACCTACTACCTTAAATAACCATATGAACTGGGTGTAATGAGAGGTTGTGCCTCCTACAACTCCACTAACTTATATGTGCATATGCACAGGGTGTAATGAGAGGTTGTGCCTCCTACAACCCTACTAACGTATATAACCATATGCACTGGGTGCAATGAGGAGCTGTGCCTCCTACAACCCCCACTAACGTATATAACGATATGCAGTGGATGTAATGAGGAGCTATGCCTCCTACAATCCCTCTAACCTATATAAACCTATGAACCAGGTATAATGAGAGGTTGTGCCTCCTACAATCTCACTATCCTATATAACCATATGCACTGGGTGCTGTCAGAGGCTGTGCTCATATAACCTCCCCCCAACATATATTACCATATGCTCTGGGTGTTATCAGGGGCTGTGCTCCTACTACCCCCCAATATATAATCATATGCACTGGGTGTAATCAGAGGACTATCCCTCCTACAACCCCCTGCCTCAACATATATGACCATTTGCACTATATGTAGTGAGGGGTTGTGCCTTCTACAACTCTCCTAACATATATAACATATACACTGGGTATAATGAGGGGATTGTGCCTCTGACAACCTGCTTCACATGCTATATTAATATGCACTGGATGTAATCAGAGGACTGTGCCTCCAACAACCCCACTAACTTATATAACCATATGAACTGGGTGTAATGAGGAGCTGTGCCTCCTACGACCTCCTTAACATTTATATCAATATGCATTGTGTGTAGTCAGCAGACTGTGCCTCCTGCAACCCCACTAACTTATATAACCATATTCACAGGCTGTTATGAGAGGACCGTGCCTTCTACAACCCCACTAACTTATATAACCATATGCACCAGGTGTAATGAGAGGCTGTGTCTCCTACAACCCCATTAACTTATATGACCATATGAACCAGGTGTAATGAGAGGCTGTGACTCCTACAACCTCACTAACTTATATAACCATATGAACTGGGTGTAATGAGAGGTTGTTCCTCCTACAACCCCACTAACTCATATATAACCATGTGCGCCAGATGTAATAAAAGGTTGTGCCTCCTACAACTCCATAACTTATATAACCATATGCACACAGTGTAATGAGAGGACTGTGCCTCCTACAACCTCACTAACTTATATAACCATATGCACAAGGTGTAATCAGGAGTTGTGCCTCCTACAACCCCATTAACTTATATAACCATATGCACTAGATGTAATGAAAGGTTGTGCCTCCTACAACTCCATAACTTATATAACCATATGCACATGGTGTAATGATAGGACTGTGCCTCCTACAACCCCACTAACTTATATAACCATATGCACCAGGTGTAACGTGAACTTGTGCCTCATAACACCCTACTAACTTAAATAACCATATGAACTGGCTCTAATGAGAGGTTGTGCCTCCTACAACCCCACTAACTTATATAACCATATGCACTGGGTGTAATGAGGAGCTGTGCCTCCTATATCCCTCATTAACTTATATAACGATATGCAGCGGGTGTAATGAGGAGCTATGCCTCCTACAAACCCACTAATATATATAAACATATGAACCAGGTGTAATGAGAGATTGCGCCTCCTACAATGCCACTATCCTATATAATCATATGCACTGGGTGTTATCATAGGCTGTGCTCCTATAACCTCCCCTCAACATATATAACCATATGCACCGGGTGTTATCAGGGGCTGTGCTCTTACAGCCCTCCCCTAACATATATAAACATATGCACTGGGTGTAATCAGAGGACTATATCTCCTACAACCCTCTCCCTTAACATATATAACCATTTGCAGTATATGTAGTGAGGGGTTGTGCCTTCTACAACTCTCCTAACATATATAACATATACACTGGGTATAATGAGGGAATTGTGCCTCTGACAACCTCCTTAACATGCTATATTAATATGCACTGGGTGTAATCATTGGACTGTGCCTTCTACAACCCCTCTAATTTATATAACCATATGAACTGGGTGTAATGAGGAGCTGTGCCTTCTATGACCTCCTTAACATATATATCAATATGCACTGTGTGTAGTCAGCAGACTGTGCCTTCTACTACCCCACTAACTTATATAATCATATCCGCAGCATGTAATGAGAGGACTATGCCTCTTACAACCCCACTAACTTATATAATTGTATGCACTGGGTGTAATGAGGAGCAGTGCCTCCTACAGCCCACCTAACTTATATAACCATATGAACCAGGTATAATGAGAGGTTGTGCCTCCTACAACTGCAATAACTTATATAATCATATGAATCGGGTGTAATGAGAAGCTCTGCCTCCTACAACCCCATTAACTTTTATGACCGTATGTACCAGGTGTAATGAGAGGCTGTGACTCCTACAATTTCATTAACTTATATAACCATATGAACCAGGTGTAATAAGAGGTTGTGCCTCCTACATCCCCACTAACCTATATAACCATGTGCACCAGATGTAATGAAAGGTTGTGCCTCCTACAACTTCATAACTTATATAACCATATGCACACGGTGTAATGAGAGGACTGTGCCTCCTACAACCCCACTAACCTATATAACCATATGTACTGGGTGTAATGACGAGCTCTGCCTCCTACAACCCCCTAGCTTATATAACCCTCTGCACCAAGTGTAATGAGGAGCTGTTTACTCCTACAACCCCATTAACTTATATAACTATATGTACCAGGTATAATAAGAGGTTTTGCCTCCTCGAACCCCACTAGCTTATATAATCATTTGCACCAGGTGTAATGAGAGGACTATGCCTCCTAGCACCCCACTAACTTATATAACCATATGCACTGGCTGTAATGAGAGGTTGTGCCCCCTACAAACTCACTAACTTATATAACCATATGAACTGGTGTAATGAGAGGTCATGCCTCCTACAGCACCAGCAACTTATATAATGATATGAACCAGGTGTGATGCGAGGTTGTGCCTCCTACCACACCACTAACTTATATAACCATATGCACTTGGTGTAATGAAGAGCTGTGTCTCCTACAACCCCACTAACTTATAATGAGAGGTTGTGCCTCCTACAACCCCACTAACTTATATAATAACATGCACCGGGTGTAATGAAAGGCTTTTCCTCCTATAACCCCACTAACCTATGTAACCATATGAACAGGGTGTAATGAGAGGTTGTGCCTCCTACAACCTCACTAATCTATATAACCATATGTACTGGTTGTTATCAGGGGCTGTACTCCTACAACCCCCCTACCATATATAACTATATGCACTGGGTGTCATCAGGAGCTGTGTTTCTACAACTTCCCTAACATATATAATCATATGCACTAGGTGTAATCAGAGGACTGTGCCTCCTACAACCCACCCCCCAATTTATATAACCATATGCACTGTGTGTAGTGAGGGGTTGTGCCTCCTACAACTCCCCTAACATATGTAACCATATACACTGGTTATAATGAGGGGATTGTGCCTCTGACAACACCCCCAGATTATATAACCATAGGCAGTAGGTGTAATGAGTCCAACAACTTCCTTAACACCCCCACCCCCCCACCACACACACACACACACACACACACATATATATATATATATATATATATATATATATATATATATAAAATGAGGAGCTGTGCCTCCTACAACCTCACTAACTTATATAACCAGATGCACTGGAGTGTAATGAGGAGCTTTACCACCTTCAAACCCACTGAGTTATATAACCATATGCATCGGGTGTAATGAGAAGCTGTGCTTCCTACAACCCCACTAACCTATACAATCACATGCACCAGGTATAATGAGAGGTTGTGCCTCCTTCAACTGCACTAGCTTATATAAAAAAGATGCAGCAGGTGTAATGAGAAGGTGTGCATCCTACAACCCCACTAACCTATATAACCATATGCACTGTCTATAATTAGGGGATTGTGCCTCCTACAATTGCCCCAACTTATATAACCATATGCAGTAGGTGTAATGAGGGGCTGTGACTCCTGCATCCTCCCTAACTTCTGTAATCATATGCACTGGTTGTAATGAGGGGCAATGCCTTCAACAATGCCCCCCAACTTATGTAGCCATATGCAATGGGTGTAACGAAGGTCTGTGCCTCCAACAACTCCCCCCCTTATGTGCACAATCATATGCACTGGATGTAATGAGAGGCGGTGCTTCCGTAATCCCCCTTCTTATATAACCATATCCACTGGATGTAAAGTGGGTCTTCACCTCCTATAACCCTCCCAACTTATACAACCATATTTACTGAATGTAATGAGGGTCTGTGCCATGGTGGTACAGCGGTAGCATTGTTGCCTCACAGCAATAGGTTCTCCCATTTGATTCTCTTCTGGAGCGCCTCCTGTGTGGAGTCTACATGACCTCCCCGCAGTCGAATGGCATCCGAAAGACTTGTGTAGAATGGGTGTGCCTTCGTTGAAGGTTGGCCGTTGAGCTGTCACCTCGTCACCCGTAAAAAAATCTACTGCCAATCATTAGCAGACCGGAGTTCCGCTGTGGCGACCCCTAACCAGGAAAAGCTGAAAGAAGAACAATGAGTGTTTGTGCCTCCTAACCCCCACCCCAAGAATATATAACCATATCCCAGGTCACACGACCTCGTGTTGAGGCCAATATATCACCAAGTATAAAAACATGATTTATTACTCATATGCTGTGATAAGTTTGAACCCAATAATCAGAAAGGAACTCAGGATACTTCCCTCCTCCCCAGTTACATGACCTCAGAATCCAAATATCATACCATTATAGCACACAGAGGTCTTTTCCCTAAATTTTAAAATGCTTTTTGTGTTATTATTTGAATTCTATTTTTTTTTTTGTAAATCTGCACTCAGTTATGAATGCAACAACCGTGAATAATGTGCTTCGTAATGAAATATCGGTATTTGTAAAGTCGAGCACCATCAGAAAAAAAAAGATGGAAAACTCAGGAAAAAAGTGAATCTCAAATATTGTTCTTCTCCTTTAAACTTCTTTTTGAAGGGGCACCCCTGATGTATGAGTGTGGGGCAAGATCCCCCTAGAAGTTATTTAGAACACGTAAGTGTATTTTTTAGTCATTCAGTCTCCATATTTTGGGACACATTTCTAGTGGGTCCCAGTATTTCAAATGTTTACATAGATAAGTGTGCAATACAGCCCTACTAAATCAGGTAAATCAGAGAGCCTTTGTAGGAGGTTATTCTTCCTTTAATAGAACAAAACTGCTTAGTTTTAAGCATGAAATTTGTTGTATAAGGTAATAGGTTGCAAGGTGTTGATTGGAGTCAAGCAAACGATTTTGCCATTTATTTCATATAGAAGACATCATAACAAAGAATGTGCACAATTACCTAGGCAACACATGCAGTCAATCAATAATATCAAGAATGTAATCTGTCAGCCAGGTGGCACAGAAGAATAAAGTTCTGACTACTGCCAGGTGACTTGGGTTCACTTATCAGCTTGGGCAATGGGCAGTTGTGACAGAGAAAATACACACTGTCTATGCAGAGATATAAGGTGGCTACTCCCAGCTGGCTGTGCCTGCTACTCTGGTGTTGAAGGATGCTGGTCTCAGGGCACTGAAAGCAAGAGCCATTATAAGGAGAGGCATGCTGTGGACTGTGGTTGCCCAAGCTGGTGACAAGAGCTCTAGCCTGCCAATATTTGGACACGGGCAGTGTCCTGACAGTTCCTATGGTAAGTAAGGTATGTGTGCAGATCACTACCAGAAGCAGGCTTAGTCTCCTACAATAAAACTCTTTCATTGCTGGGATATGAGCGAGAGCACAAGCATCCCACATGCCAGACCAGATATCGGCCCTCCTACACAGGCTCCCATCCTAGTGGAGCTGACAATGCTCTTCAGCAGCAAAAAATTAGTGGGCTCATGTGCCATCAGGGAGGCTTAATGGGAAGATTGTAGAAAAGAGAAAGAGATAAAGTAAAAGCAATATCAGGAAGGCAGAGACTTATAATGAGACTAAATAAGTAATTAAATCACACGTGATATAAACTATTATAATCTACTTAAGGCTAAGAAGATGAAGATATGATTATATATGTTATAATGTTTGCTGATTCTAAATTATAAAGTGAACAAACCCAAGAAGCTGTCAGATATCCAACAAGAGAGCCAATACATATGGCTAACAAAGTCTGCACATGAGCATAAACTGAGGTTCTTAACTCATCCTGCAATACCCAAACCCTTTAGAATGAACTCTCCAGTGTAATCTCTTGGTGTACGAAAATGGGCTCAAACAAAATGCAAATAAGTGTAGTATCATGATATTTGGTAAACAGCCCCCGTCCATATCATACTGAACAGATAGGACACCACATCAAAATGAAAAATGTAGTCAGGAACATAGGTACTTGGATTGATAGCTCTCTCTTCTTTGTCAGTCATGTGACAATAGTTGTCAGGAAAACATCTCATTTAGCTGAAATGTAATACTGAAAAAGTTGTATATAGAGCCATGTGTAATGACTGCCCTGCATTTTTTGTGGGTAAGACTATGAAAAAATTGAAAAGAAGGATCTCTTTCTGACATCAGATATAAATGCCAGAAGAACACCTTATCCAAACACTTATTAAAACACACTAATTTAAAAACATGAACGAAGACACACTCCACTGGACATTTCCAGAAGGTTAAAAAAATTTGTTTAATACTCAAATTAAAATGATAAGTGCTATCATCCTCTTATACGTATAGATTTCATTACATCTGATGAAGTCTATTCGTATAAGTGGGCAAAAGCGGTTATCATTTTAATTTGAGTATTAAACAAATTGTTTTTAACATTCTGGAAGTGTCCAGTGTCTATCCTGTTGCCAGGAGTTAGAACACCCCAGATATTCTGGTTTTAATTTATCATTCTGGACTGTGTGGAGATGGATGATCTTGAAGTGGATGTCAATGGTGTTTTGGAAAAGAATTATGCTGGCATTTAAAATTAAATGCATTTAGAAAACTAGGACTTAACTACTATTGCTCTATTAAGAGTATGTTGAATTTACATAACCTGCCACAGAATCTGTAAAGGGTTTATTTTAAGGAAGTTTTGAGGAAATATTTTTATGTACTAAAAGTAAAAAAAAAATATGTGTAGTATGTGTATACATGTATATATGTTTAGTTACTTTAACCTCGGTTCTGCTTTGATTACATTTAGTATACTCTTGCATCACATCAGAGATTTAAACGGTAAATTCAAAAACACATTTTTTCATGCCACTATTACCATGAAATATTACCATAAAGGATTGGTATAATTCCCCCATTTAGCATACTGCTGCACACTCACGCACACACCCGCACACTTTTATACGTTACCAGTTTACTTCATCCAGTAATTTTGTGTGTTTTTTCTTCTTGTTTTCATTGATTGAATAAACATGCTTTTGGGGCTGTAAACATGAAAACTGTCATGACAGGTTCTTTTTTTTCTTTAACTGCAAAACACTGACATTTTTTCTGAGGGTTAGCACTGCTGTGTATAGATGCAAATGCTTAAAAAGTCAAATGTTTCCTAGATAACTGCTAGGGAACCCTCCTAAGCTTCCCTGCTTCTCAGCGTGCAACACAGTTGCATACTGCTGCCCAGAGAGCAACCCTGCTGTGCTTTTTGATGCACCAGCACAGGTTTGTACCCTTAAAGCTCCCATAGATTAGCTGATTTTAGTAGTTCTACAAAAGAACCTAGTCCATCTAGCCCACCCCCCACCACTTATTACAAAATACACCTGGCATAATAGAAGTTCAGTTTTCCACCATTTCTCCAGTCAGCCTGATTGACATGGGCATCCTGAGGCAAGGTAGCAATTGCCTCATGTATAGACATCCTAATACTCCTAAAGCATGCACAAATGATATGTGAAATATGTCTCTATACTATGAATTTGGAATCAATTCATTCATTCTCTCTCTCTCTCTATCTCTCTCTCTCTCTCTCTCTCTCTCTCTCTGTCTCTCTCTCTCTCTCAATACCAAGCAGGTTGTCAGCAACCACACACCACATAAATCCATATACATGGAGGTATTTACTAGAAATATACCAAAACAGCAAAACCTCCCCCAAAAAAGCCTTCTGCACACAATATGGTCCTAACAGCACCCACACATAACACATGCATAAGTGTCTCACCCAATAAACCCCTAAGGCAAAACATATCTAAACCAAATGTCTTGCTCACAGGCAACTCCACAGCGAGACACACAGATATCCCCTTCAATAGGCTGGACAAGGAGAAGGTGATGGTCAGCTGCCTGTCTGGTGCCAGGATCCACCAAATCATGCATACTCTCAAGTCTCTCAACAACAAATACTGCTGTGACTCTGTCATAATCCATGTTACAGTGAATGACTTGAGATGTACCTCACTGGACTATATGAAAAGAGACATGATGAAGGTTTCAGATTATGTGTCCCTGGCAGATATGTCCCTAACCCTAAGCAGCATTCTATTTCTCAGTCAGGATGATGCCACAATACAAACAAAAAATGATTGAGTTCAACAACTGGATTAGCTTATCATGTCAATTCAGGGGGATCCAGTATCTGACAGCCTGGGATGTTATGGTTGAAAGACCATGCTGTTTTGCCAGATATGGTGTTTACCTTTCACCTCTAGGCTTTAGATTGGTGGCAAAGGTACTTGCCTCACACATAGTGCCTTTTTAGGCCATGTCATAAGAATAAAATTCCTGATATAAAAATATCCTCCAGAAACAAACTCAAGGTTATGCTGTTTAATGCTAGTAGTATAAATCAGAATCTGCACTCACTTGAAGTGTTTCTCACCCTGGAAGATGCTGATGTCTGTGTAGTCACAGTGACATGGTTCAAAGGCCTCAGACAGTACCCCATCCACACAGGGCTACAATGCCTTCCACACAACGAACATGAAAAAAACAGGAGAGGAGGAGTATCTATCTTCATTAAAGACATATACACCTCTAGACTGGTTAAACTGTATGACTCCATAGAATTACTCCAAGTCCAGCTAACTGTAGGAAAGACCCACTCCACATCATTGTTAGCTATAGTTCCCCTACCATGACCCATGAAAATCACACAGCCTACCTGGTCCTACTTGAGTCACTTTCAGTACAGCCAAATAACCCAGCCATGGGTGACTTTAACTATCCTTCCTTTAACTGGGTAACATACATGAGCACAAATGTGCTTAAGCAAAGATTCCTGGACTTTGTTAACACAAATGCCCTGGAAAAGATAGTCAACGCCCCCACAAGGGGCTCTAACATCCTTGACATAGTGCTCATCAACATGGGGGATCACTGCACCACCCCATGTGTGGGGTCTTCCCTGATAAACTCCAGTCATAAATCAGTCTCATTCAAAGTACTGACTGTATCTGACCCACCCTCAGGAGCAAAAAGGTTAAAAAAAATTTCTACAAAGCAAACTATATCCTACTGAGTGATGGCATCAGTAGTTTCAGACCCCCTGACAACGCTGACAGCAATGATCCCTATACTGAGGTGCACACAAATGTCCTGTGCAAACACCTATATAAATTTATAGACTCAGCCATTCTGGAACGGATCAAATCAAGTTACTCATGCAAAAATAATCCACCCTGGTAGACATCCAGCATAAATAGGTTATGCAATAAAAGAAAGAAACTGCTGTCAGAAAAACAAGATAAAATGATCCCAGCAAAGGAAACACTCCCTACAACGCATAAACAAGCAGATTAGACATTTTGCAAAGTCCTCTAAAGCTAATTATGAAACTGAATTAGCATCCCTAGCTAAGGAAAATCACAAAGCATTATTTAGCTATGTTTGAGATCTCAAATCACTGGAACCACCACGATGAGTATAACAATATTTTTTATAAAAGAAGAAGAACAAGCGCTTTCACGCACCCAAACAAGTACGCTTCATCAGGTTGTCGTATGTTTGAGATCTAAAAGGGAAGGCCTAGCTTTGTGTCAAACTAGCTGTGGATGGCATCATGTATACTGAACATGAGGACATTACCAATCTGCTAGCAGATAGGTTTGGTGAAAATTTCATTCCCTGTCCCCACCAATCATACCCCATAACATACCTGTCACCAGTCCTCTGCCTAGTATCTCCAGAGAGCAGGTCATACCCACACTCTCCAAGGTCAGAAACACAGCCTCTATGGGACCAGACAACATCCCAGGCTGCTTATTAAATGGTCTAAATCAGGAGTTAGCAGAACCACTGAGCACACTCATCAATCTCAGTCCAAGCACTGGCTTTATCCAAGCTGATTGAAAAACAGCAACCATAATTCCCTTGCACAAAGGGAGTCCCTCATAAGCCTTATCTGCAAGGCCATGGAGAGAATCATCATGGATCTTATTAACAAGGATATAGGTAACCTTCAAACTTTTGACCCAATCCAGTTTGGCTCCGTTAAGGGCAGATCTTGCCAGCTAAACCTGGTGGACTTCTTCAAGAATGTCGGCAAGGCCCTGGATGAAGGCAAAAAAGTTCACACTGCCTATCTCAACCTTGCCAAGGCCTTTGATACAATCTTTCACTAAGGCACCATTGAGAAACTCACCCAGCTGGGATTAACCCTTATGTCAATAGATGGGTTGTCAACTGGCTCACACACAGAACACATACAGTCAATATTGGGGTGCCAACTTTACTATCAGACCTGTTACCAGGGATCTGTGCTAGGCCCCCTACTGTTTGGTATCTATTTTTAAGAAGTCCAAGTGAAAAACAGATAGCCTATGGCTTACCAAGTTTGCTGATGACTGCAAACTGGGTGCAATCATCGAATTCCCCAATGATGTCAACATACTACAGAATAAGCTTACACAAACAAATGATTGGTTTCAAAGCCATGACCTTAAACTTAACACAAAAAAATCCATCAGCATCCCATTCGACAAAGGAGATATACCTGCTAATTACAACATTAATAATATCCCCATAAGTTCAAACCCAGTGGTGAGAGATTTAGGAACACAAGTTGATAGCAGCCTTAATTTTGATCATCAGCTATCCACAGTAGTAAGGAAGGTCTCCTAAATTGCACACCTTATAAGCCACTGAATAGCACCCAAAGCTAAAGAGGTTATAACTCCCCTGTACTCAGCTCTCATCAGACCAATAATAGAGTACAATGTGCCCTTCTGTATGTATCTCACCAGACATCTGCAGAAACCTTAGAGGTTTCTCACCAAGAAAATTCAGGGCCTACAACATATGACCTACACAGACAGACTGAAGTCCCTATCACAAGATTCACTGGCTCTAGAAATTTTAACGTAGCCTGTGATATTAACAGAACATGATGGAGAGACAGATATGTCTCCCAAGAGGTTGACACTCCTGGACAATTGGATGGGAAACCATAAATTTACACTGGGGGTTTCACCTATGTCCCTCTTAGACAGGGGCAGCCAGTGCTGATATTAGATTTGCGTGCAAACATAAACTATATCTCTTGGTCCATAAGGGAATGAGGGTATGACATGACTAGGCTTGTAGAGGCCTTAGGGCCAATAGCCTTGTAACCTTCTGTGATCCTATGGCAAACAGACTTAAGAACATCTTCTACCCCAGAGCCATACAAGAAATGGACAATGCCAAACACTTAACTGACTGAGTTTAACCAGCACAAACAGTCACTCATACACTAGAAAGTGCATGTTTACATTATTTTGCACCTTATTTCATGTTTTTAATATTATTAACGGTATTCTCAATTCCACATATACTATATATCCCAACTCAGCTGCTCTATTGTATTGTATTGCAGTGTCTTTTTCATTTAATTATGTGCATTATATATGAATGTACTTTTAAGATTGCTACAAATTTTGCTGTACGGTGTGGAAGAGACCAGTTAGCATAATGGCTAAGGTCTTTGCCTCCCATGCACAAGGTACAAGCTTTGATCCTGACCACGAACCAATGCCTGTTTGAAGTTTACATGTTCTCCCTGTGTCTCTGTGGGGTTCCTACCACCTCCAAAAAACATACTGAGTGTTTCCATCTCAAACTCATCAATGAATGGCGCTGTGAGCAGCAGCAGCACAGACTCTAAATGGTGCCTTATAGGGGGAAGAGTTGTACAGACCAACCACTTTGGGCATTTACTGTAGTATGCAGTATCCTCAAGATAGGAAAATACGGATCACAGACTGTGCACCATGGCAGGCTAGCCACTTAATGGTGTAAAATATGGGTCTAGGTGATTCAGTCATGTTGACTAATGTCGCTAAATGGGCATAGGTAGTTACCCATGTAGTTAAGTGGGTTGAGGACCTGTCCTATGCTGACCTACACCAGGAACCTATGCTAATGGTGGGAGGAATGTATGTAGCAGCCATAAAGTAGGTGGCTCTATTTAGTGAAAGCTGGATGTAAAACGGAAAACCAATCAACCTGCCAAACATGAACTGGGAATTGTTACGCTTAATGTAGGTTTACTGACAGGACACAGCTTTGAAGTGGAAGACATGATGACACAGAGGCTGGACAGCCTATAATCCATGATGGAAGGGCAGTGCAGCCACTTGGCTTGGTACTCTCAGGCTGGAAATGGTGTGGGAATTGTGGTGAGAGAGAGGCTTCAGAAGACAGTCATCAACAGACTCATGGCAATCAAACTCCAGTGTGATAGGGCATTATTAATATGCCTCACAGCAGGGTTGTGACAGTGAGGAAAGGGTGCAGTCAGACAGCAGTTGCAGGACCTACTAGAAAAAGCAGGACAACATGAATGCACATATGTGAAAGCATATATTGAGAAAGATAGAATAGGATACAAGGATTAGTTATGATGACTGGGGTCCACATGAGTTGGGCAATAAGAATAAAGAAGGAGAGGCCATTCTAGACTTCTGTCTGGCAAATGGCTTGATAGTAGCCAACAGGTTCACAAGATCCCATACAAAAATGGTCAACATCCAACTCAGGCAGACCTCCTCCAAGTAAGGAAAAGGCACTGCGGTAGTATCAATGATTGCAATGTCTTCCCCAGCCTGCAGGATAAACCACTGGCTGCCACAATCAGCTCCAAGAAGTGGTCAGAGAAGGCTCTAACGTCAACTCAGACCAGACTGAAGATCTGGAAGATGACTGGAGAGAAAATACAACAGTTCAATGAATTACTCAGGGCTCTAGCACCCCAAGAAGAGGAGGAAATAGGTGGAGCTGAAGAAGAATGGTAATGCTTCAAAACAGCATGCATGACGACTACAGAACAGATATGTGGCTAAGCCAGGTATGGAAATAAGGTACATAATAAGTCCAAGAAGTCATCAAAAGAAAAAAGTGCAGGCAAAAAATGAGAGATAGACACATCTGACCAGGCCAGGAAGAAATACTGGTTGGCTAACAAAAAAGCTAAGAAAGGTGTTGCAATAGCAAAGAATGGCATCAGAGGCACTCTACCAACTTCTAGAAAGGGACTCAGTAGGTGGCACAAAGAAACTAAGACAGAAAGGTAAAGAAGATAGTCAGATACTGTTCATAATGGATGCCAGAAACAACCTGTTCCCCAGTCAACAGGACATCAAAGGAAGATAGAAGGAGTGTTTACAGCAGTTTCTGAATGAAGAATACTTGACATAAACTGTACTTCCCCAGATACAGCCTACAATGAGAAAAGAAGAGAAGAAAATGTAAGAACAGCACTAAGGAAAATGAAGTCAGGGAAAGCAGCAAGCTCAGATGAGGTCACAGCAGATATGATAAAGATGCTGGGTGAGATAGGGGAGAAATGGCTCCTGAGGGTACTCATAGCAGTGTGGAGAGGACAGCATATCCCAGATGACTTCTCCGGGCAGTACAGAGGCATTAAACTCCTATCACATTGCATGAAAGTTCTGGAGTGGGTAATTGATAAATGGATGTGCAGAATAGTAGAATGTAAGATGGGAGATGAGCAGTTCGGATTCAGATCAGGATGCAATTCGGATTCAGATTAGGATGCAGCAAAACTGACCTGGTGTTTGCAGTGAGACAGATAGTTGAGAATGGGCTAAAGATGAGAAAAAAGTGCAACTGGGCATTCCTAGACTTGGAGAAAGCGTATGACAAAGTCCCAAGAAAGCTGATCTGGGCAGTACTGCAGTGTTTCATTGTCTCAGAAACATTGATAGAATTAGTGCAGGCTATGTACAAGAACCCAATGACTCAAGTACAAACAGTGTTTGGCCTCACAGAGGGGTTTCCAGTGGGAGTGGCTGTACACCATGGTTCAGTTCTGAGCTAACTGTTGTTCATACTGGTGTTGGACTACATTAGAACAGGTTGGAGGGGACACAGCAATGAAGTTGCTGCATGCAGGTGATGTGGCATTACAGGCAGGGTCTGAGCAAGCCCTTCAGCAAAGGATAGGGGTATGGAATGCAACACCGAAAGCACATGGGGTGAAACTAAGCACAGATAAGACAGAGGTAATGGCAGCAAACTGGGGAAATCAGAAGAAGCTGAGAAATGAGACAGAATGGAAGATAGCGGAATAGGTAAATAGCTTCAAGTATCCAGGATGGGTGGTTGAGGAGAAGGGAACCCTGAAAGGAGGTCAAAGCTAAACTCAGAGGGACTGCAGCTAACTGGCATAGAGTGTCAGGTGTAGTCAGTGACAGGAGAATGCCAAAGAAGCTGAAAAGTAAAGTGTACAAGACAATGGTGCAACCAGTACTACTGTACTGTACAGTAACCTGGGCAATAAAGACACAGCAGATGAAGAAACTAGAGGTGATGGAAGTGAAGTGACTGAGAAGGGCGGTAGGATTCACTCTGTGGGACAAAGAAAGAAATGAGAACATAAAAGCAGAAGCCAAAGTAGCTCCAGTTGCAGAAAAGATCAAAGAGAATGGATTATGGTGCCTGGAAACGTGCAGAAAAGAGAAAGTCTGGTGAAGACGATTTGGGACAGACAAGAAGAAGGTAAGAAGAAACACAGCAAACAGGTGGATGGATTGTGTGAAAGAAGATCTGTGACAGTTACACATGAGTGTCAAAGAAGGCAGGAGTGTGGCATTCCCCGACTCCAAGTAGAACATGGGATAAGGGGGGCTAATGATGATGAATTATAATGACTGTACAATGATAATAAAGGAATTTTATCTTATCAAGTTAATTTTAATTTATCATATATTTGTTGCTTTTAGAAATTTGAGTGAAACTGAACTGTTGAAGTTCCTTTAGCAGTGAACCTTTCCTAGCATTTCTGCAGCAGGAATCCACAGGGCAGCTATGTGCTTAGTACAATTAGATTCAACTGAAGGTGTCTTCCTTTAGTTGTTTTTAGAAACTCAAGTGAAATTAATTTGTGGAAGTTCCTTTAAAAGTGAGCTTTTCCTAGAACTTATGTAGCAGGACTCTGGAAGACAGCTTTGTACTCATTGTAGAAGGGGTTAGCTTCAGTTGGGTAAGGCATTAAAGTAATTTGCTTGATCTTTGAAAGTAACACAGAAATAACTTCTATGATCATTGGAAATAGTTGTATTTGTTAACAGTGATTGATCTCCAGGAGTTGTAAGTAGGAGTCAAGGGTAATTTGACATGAGATGATGGTGTTTCTGACAAATACAGCTACTTCTCTTGGTTTCCCAAGGGTCAAAAGGTCTGATGAGGGTTAAACCCTGATAGAGAGGAAGTGCTGCCATTATACTGAAACCAAGTCTCAGTAATGGAAACTATATACACTAAATGAAACCATGCATCAGTAAAAATCACCCAAAGGCGACATTAAATCCATGCACAACACACATCTATTCATTTCCTTAGCCCCTTCTCTAACACTGACCCGCAAACACTTGTGCACACTCAACACATATGCTGAAACGTTTGGGGCAAACAAAAGTTTCAGCATCACTGCCCGTTCCCAGTTACTTTACTTGCAATAATCCAATATTTCAATATTTTACATTTGACAAACAAAAACATTCAACCATATTTAATACAAAGGTTTAAGATTAAATAAACCCATGACCACAAATACACTGTACTATATATACATATATAAACTTATATGCAGATATATATATATATATATATATATATATATATATATTTTTTTTTTTTTTTCCGGTCACCACAGCGGAACTCCGGTTTGCTAATGACTGGCAGTAGATTTTTACAGTGCCTAGTTGCCAGCCCAATGCCCAACCTTCAAAGAAGGCACACCCATTCGGGCACGCACCTACCTGCATATCTTTATACGTCAGTCGACAACAAGGAAGACATGCAGACACCACACAGAAGGCGCTCCAGCCAAGAATCGGACAGGAGAACCTTTTGCTGTGAGGCCACAACGCTAACAGCTGCACCACCGCAGCCCTTTTCTCATATCTAATATATGACTTGCATATTGTCTGGCTATTAAAACATAATCCCAGCTAACATACTTAACCTGGTGAGGAGGAGGAGCTCTGAAAGGGTTAACACTGCTTTTCAAGGGAGCAGCACTTCAACAGGATAGAAGTTCAATACAAAAGAAGTATACAAAGGAAAACAGAGAATCAAGGAGCTCTTGAATTGTTTTGTACTACGTGCTTATGTGGAATTTCAAAAAGTTAGAAGAGTTAACTTGATTTGCTTTGAAGAAAAGAACAGAAACACTAAGAGCTGTGGGATGCCTGACTGAACAGGATAGAGCTTGTCTCATAATTAAACAGGAAAAAGGGAGACTGCTGCTTGTCCTGAAGAATATTTTCAGGTTGTTTGTAATGTGAACAAAAACAGAAGAAGGAAACCATGTTCAAATGGGGATGTGAGTATACCTAAATGTGAAAGCTGTCTCTACATTCATTAGTCTGATGGCCTTTTTTAATCCAGTGTTATATTTTATCATGTTGAAATTACTCAGGCCAAGAGATGTTGTTTTATGTTTGTGAGCTAGGTATGGCTTCTTCTTGTTACATTGAGTTCTGTGTGTTTGACTACTGCTTTAGCTGTTTTCAGAAAAGGAAGCCAAATCCCTGAGTGTAGTGTATAGTAAACCAGGATTTCTGCTAAAACTGACGGAAATGTATGTTTCCTAATGGGTATATACACTGTATGTTAAATGTGTGTGTTTGTGTGTGTATGTATGTATGTATGTGTATATACACACACACACACACATATATATATATATATATATATATATATATATATAAAATATATACACACACACACACACACACACACACACACACACACACACACACACACACATGCTCACAAATGCAACATGTACCTACAGCATTAAATCTATACTCTAAGCTAACCTTAACTCTAACCTGCTTACACTCATACGAATGCATTAACTTCCCTAAACCTTACTTTAACCCTAGCCTAAAACATTTATGTATGTACACACACACACATACACACACACACACACACACACATATATATATATATATATATATATATATATATATATATATAGATGTATACATATACACACACACACACACACACACACACACACACACACACACACACACACACACACACACACACACACACACCCCTAATATAAAATCCACATATCTTTTAAGAGAAGTACATATCCAACCAAACAAACATTCAATAGACTGAATGCTTGAACAAATGATTCTGCAATTCTTATTTGGAAGTAACATGGTAGTAATTTCCTTGATTGTTGGAAACAGCTGGATTATTTTAACAGATCTTTTGGGGCTGCTAGAGTCTTGGGTAATTTGACATGAGATAATGGTATTTCTGACAAATACAAATACTCCCCTGCAGTTTCTCAAGGGCCAAAGAGAGTGATGAGTGTTAAAACCTGGTATAGAGGAAGTGCGGCCATTATACTGAAAGCATGTCTCAGTGATGGATAAAATATCCACTAACTGAAACCATGCCTCAGTAACAATCCCACATAGACACACCAGAAACCCAAACAGAACATACTTCTGTCCCATTCTATAACCCTAATGCTGAAAGTTTGCTTGTGAAATGAAAGTTTGAGCATCACTACCTTACTGCCAATATTTGACAATTCTGATATTTGACAACACAATAAAGACTTTCTGAAAAATAAAAAATAAAAACTCGCCCAACGGTTTCTAGAATTTATAAACTCAAATGCTATGGAACAACTGGTCACCACTCCCACAAGAGGGGAAAACATATTGGACCTGATCATCACCAACATGGGGACTCTATGTTCCATACCAGAGGTATACCCCTCATTGGTAAGATCTGACCATAAATTAATCTCACTTATTCATCCATATCCCGTCCCCACCCCCAGCCAAGAAAACCACTGTGAAGAACTTCTCAAAAGCAAACTTCACACTTTGTAAAACCGAGGTGGAATCCTTCAAAGCCCCCGGGCTAGTGGAAAATACGGCCCAAACTGCAGAATCCTTTACAAACGCATTCTATGGACACCTACAGGAATGCATGGATCATGCTATCCCAAATAAAACCAAGACTCACTCCTCCAAAGGCAGGAGATCTGTCTGGTGGACCCCAGCGATAAATAAGCTATACAACAGAAGGAGGAACTTACTACACGATAGAGCAAAATCCCAAAAAGGGAAGGCATCTCTGATCAGTACTAGCAAGAAACTACGATCCCTCATAAAATCATCTAAGGCTAGCTTCAAAAGAAAAATTGCACAAGACGCTAAAGATAATCACAAGGCCTTCTTTAGTTATGTCAGGAACCTGGGTGGCAACTCCCAGATATGCTCTGAGTTAGTGCAAAATGACAAAAAATACACTGAACCCACAGACATTGCCAACATCCTGGCAGACAGGTTCAGTGGAAACTTCTGCCCCCCATCCCCCCAAAAAGAGCAAATGTCTATCTCAACAGAGTGTAGCCTCCCTGACATCACAGATGCACAGGTGAGAGCTGCCCTCTCCAAAGCAAAAAACACAGCATCAATGGGACCGGACGGTGTCCCGGGCTGCGTCTTACATGAGCTCCAAGAAGAACTGAACCCTCACATAAAGTCACTGTTCAATCTCAGCCTTACTACAGGATATGTACCCAAGGAATGGCGTACAGCAACAGTGGTCCCACTCCACAAAGGTAGTGCCACAATGAACCCTGGAAACTATCACTCTATAAGCCTGACTAGCCTGGTCTGCAAAGCTATGGAGCGTATCATCATGGAACTCATAAACAAAGACATTGGGAACCTCCAAACACTGGATCCTACCCAATTCGGCTTTGTTAAGGGCAGATCTTGCCTCTTGAACCTGGACAACTTCTTTGAAACAGTCACCAAGGCCATAGATGAAGGGAAGGTAGTCCACACAGCCTACCTGGACCTTGCAAAAGCCTTCGACACAATACCCCACTCGGGCATCATAAATAAGCTCACCAGCTTAAATATCAACCCCTATGTCACAAGATGGATTGCAAACTGGCTCAGGGATAGAACCCACATGGTCAGAATTGCAGGTGCCATGTCATACTCTAAACCAGTTACAAGTGGCATCACACAAGGCTCAGTTCTGGGACCTCTCTTGTTCGGTATATATTTCTCTGAGGTACAGGCTAACACGGGAGGACTATGGCTGACCAAGTTCGCAGATGACTGCAAACTGGGTGCCATAATCGACTCACCTACTGACACAAGCATCCTCCAAAAAGGTCTCACAGGGACGGATAACTGGTGCCAGAGCCATGGCCTAAAGCTAAATGCCAAAAAGTGCATAGTCATCCCCTTTGGGAAAAACAAAGTGCCCACAAATTACCACATAGGTGGTAATCCATTAAGTACGGAAGAAGTAATTAGGGATTTGGGGACCCAAGTAGATAGCAATCTCTCCTTTGACAATCACGTTGCCAAAGTGGTTAGAAAGACCTTCTATATAGCCCACCTTATCACAAAAGGGTTCACATCTAGATCAAGAGAGGTCATTGTGCCCCTCTACTCATCACTCATCAGGCCCATAATTGAATACATGCCCCATTTAGGATGTACCTTACCCGACAACTGCAGCAACTGGAAAGACCCCAAAAGTACCTCACCAAGAGGATCAAGGGACTCAAACAGATGCCCAACGCATTTAGGCTAAAGAAACTTCAGCTCTACTCAGTTGTTTACCACCTACTCAGAGGTAAATACAAAGCCATGTCCAAACCAAAATTAATGGGCATGCTCCATCTCAGGAAATCCAAATCCCTTAGAGCTACATGCTCCAGGGACTTAAACCTCAGCACAGAAATAAATAGGACATGCTGGAGGGACAGATTCATATCCCAGAGGCTCCCCTCACTCTGGAACAAAATCCCAATCCATGTTAGGCAGAGCCCCTCAATGACCCTCTTCAAGAGAAATCTTGACGAGTGGATGGGAGATCGTAGGTTTACCCCTGGGATCTCTTCTGTGTCCCTACTAGACAGAGGCACAGTAAACTAACCTTAAAAGGGCTATCTTCTGTGACCTACTATACAGAGGCACAGTCAACTAATCTAAAAGGGTGGCGAAAGCCAAACACACTTTGGTTAGGCTTATAAATGCCCTAGGGCAGATAGCCTAGTATCAACCTATAAACATATGAACCTATTATAATCCTAAGATGAGTGAGCTGCAGGCAACTGCAACTTGCATTTGACTGCTTTAAATAGTTTGACAGGCTTATTACTGTGACAATATTAGGTTTTGAACTAATTGTCATCTTGTGTTTATGAATGGGGTTTTGTTGTTAGAACTCTATGCCTTTAAACTATGCGTCTTTAAATTACAAGGTCTGATGATTGGTGGTTGTAAAGGGGTGTGTTATGAACAACTGATTTCATTCACGTATTTTAATGACAGTTGCAGTTCTTTCTTCACAGTTCTGAAGATGTACAGACATGACGGAAATGCTTAACTGTGGAGAGTTTTTATTTTTAAGAAAGTTTTTATTGTGTTGTCGCCACCATAGTGTTCATTTTATTGGCTTTATTAAATGTGATTTGGGAGACAGCTTCAGGCGGCCTGGTTCTATTTCTATTTTGGAGGATCCAGTTCCAGTGCTACTTTCATTGTGTAGGTTCATATTCATATATAAATAGATAAATTTATATGGATGGTTATATACATACTCTAATAACTAATATGACTAGCATATTGTCTGGCTAGAAAGTATTAACCCAGCTAGAATAGTTAACCTAGTGAGGATGAGTTTTGAAAGAGCTATTACTGCTATTCGAGGGAGCAGCATTTCCACAAGGGAAAACAGTCAGGGAGCTCATGAAGTGTTTTGTTCTATGTGCTTATGTGGAATCTCAAAAAGGTAGGGAAGTTAGCTGGATTTCTATTGAAGAAAGGAAAAGAAAACCCCAAGAACTGTGGGCTACCTGATGAGAAGGATTTTTTTCACATTATTTTACATGGGAAAGGGAGACTACTGCTTGTTCTGAAGAAAATGTTCAGCTTGTTTGTAATCTCATTAACGACTGAAGAAGAATGAAGCCATGTTCATATGGGACTGTGACTATACCTAAAGTCGAAAGCTTTCTCTGTATTCAGAAGGCTGATAAGCTTTTTAATCCAGTGTTACTGGGAGAAGGCAGATCTGTTGAGATTTGTTGACCAGATACTAGCTTCTATCATGCAGGAACTAACTGAAAACTGAAAGTTACAGTATCACATTTGTTTTAAAATGTGTTGAAATTACTCAGTCCAGGAAATGCTGCTTTATGTTTGTGAGCCAAATAAGGCTTCTTGTTACTTTTCTGTTCTGTGTGTTTGGTTACTGCTTTACTACCTTCTGCAAAACAAGCCATATGCTTAAGTAGAGTGTATAAACTAGTACTTATGCTAAAACTGGCAGAAATGTATGTTTTCTAAAGGGTAACTGCATCTTACATACATATATATATATATATATATATATATATATATATATATATATATATCTATCTATCTATATATATATATATATATATATATATATATATATATATATATATATATGTATATATATATATATATGTATGGGTCCATTTCAGAATTTCGAAGTCTCAATCATTGAATCTCATATGATCGAAGATCATATTTTTGAAGTTTTAAAACTTCGAAATCCTGAACAGAGATCGGCATACAGAGTGGACCGATATATATATTAGATATAATATTTATGGGTTTACTTGAAATGATCAAACACCCATATGTTTGAATACGAAATTACCAAAACCAGTTTGTATTCGGACATATGAGTTTTCGATTATTTCAAATGAAGTGTGACAGATTAAACAGAACCTGTGGATATGTGTGTGTGTGTGTGTGTGTGTGTGTGTGTGTGTGTGTGTGTGTGTGTGTGTGTGTGTGTGTGTGTGTGTGTGTGTGTGTGTGTGTGTGTGTGTATATATATATATATATATATATATATATATATATATATTTTTATATATATGTGTGTGTATATATATATATATATATATATATATATATATATATATATATATATATATATATATCTATATGGGGTCTATTTCAGTTAAACGAAAGACCATAACAACAAACTCCAAAGGATCGAAACCAGAACAACGACACTGCAATTAAACGAAATATCACAACAATGAATGTTCATATGAATGACAGACACTACAACATGCAGATAAGCATTGTAAACAGAGTATCCTACATCAAACATAAGAGATCTCATATTAAACCCAATTAATGTCTCCTTCCATGACAATACAACGTCACTAGCAGAGTTAACACTATAAATACCTGAAAGAGTTGTTTCAAAATGTGCTCTGCACCATACTCACGTAGAGTATTGTAGGATGGAAGCCCAGGGAGTGTTAGGCAGCCTGTATAAAACTGTCAAATCTCAAAACGGGAAGGAACTGTTAGTGGTGGACAACTATATATACTTTTTGGAAAGATGTAGAAAAAATAAACGATATTGGGGTTGCAGATATAAAATTACTGAAAGTTGCAAAGGATGTGCCATAACACTGCTAATGGCTAATGGCGGTATTTTGGAAAAGTCCGTTGCACATAATCATGCCAGTGAACCAGGTGAGGTAGAGAGATACAGAGTTTGTGCTGAATTGAAAACTAGAGCTACGTACAGTCATGACACTCCTTGTTTAATAGTGGAAGACACTGTGGCTTCCACTTTATTGGAAACAGTCTGCCATATTCCTCGCAGGAAAGCCCTCCTATAGCAAGTGGGGTGTGTACGACAGAAAAGCAGTTTAGAGCACAAAGATGAAGATTTAAAAATAACGTCCATTGATTTTACCAAGTACCCATTAAAGAATGGTACGTTTGTCAGTAAATCTATGTTTGATGCCAGTACAGATAGTTGTGTGGTTGTCTTTACTACTGCAAATAACCTATACGACTTGAGCCGAGCCACTATTTGTCTCATGGATGGAACGTTTTTTAAGAAAAGTGTGACGTTTAGGCAGCTGTATAGTATTCACGCCTTTGTTATGTATGGTACTCATAACAAAGCAATTCCTCTACTGTATGCGTTTTTTTCTAAAAAATTTCTGAAGTGTAACAATTATTTGTGGCATTGTGTGTTTCATCTATTAGCAGAGCATGAGCTAGATAATGCAGTTAGATTTGTCTTGTGTAACTTTGAAATTGCAGCCCTTAAAAGTGTGAGGTTGAACATTCCATCTGCAACCTCTAAAGGCTGCCGATTCCACTTTGCACAGAATGTTTGGCGCAAAGTACAAGGTCTGGGTTTAACTTGTAAATACAACTCATCACAATCATTCCAGCGGGCAGTTAAAAGCTTAGTTGCTTTAGCGTTTTTAAAAGAAACTGAAGTTGAGCCAACATTTCAGTTGTTGAAACAGGGTTTCACAGAAGAAGGACGTGAAGTACTCAAATACTTCTCTGACTGGTATATTCATGGGAAACAATGTAAATTTCAGACGAGAACTGTATCAACTATAAGATTTCCCCCACTATTTCCTATCTCTTTTGGAACGTGAGTGAATTAAATGAATTATGCTTACCACAAATGCAAAACACCATCGAAGTGTGGCATAGGTGTTTAAAGTGCCTTATTGGAGAACGGGGTACAAATTTATCAGGGCTATTATCCTGTCTGGTTCGTGAACAAAATCGTATTGATGAGTTGCGTGTTAGATTGGCAACAGGTTATGTGCCATCTCCAAAAAGGAGGAAACTTGTGGAACTGCATAAGCAGTTTCAACAAGTCTTGTCTAACAGGGCAGACTATTCAACCATTGAGTTTGTTCACGCTATTGCACGCTTACTGAAGATATAATACTGCTCAGATACATGATTTGCTGTACGTTGATTTATACAGCTATTGGGAAATCTATCTACCTTACGTTAATTCTTCATATATATTGGTTCACTGTTGCTATGCTTGCAGTCAAAGGTGTGAGTACTAATAATGGCAAGCTGTAATTGTTGATGTTCTGGGTTTCATTGTTCTGACTCTCGATTATGTGGGTTTTTGTTGAAATGAATGTTCGTTGTTCTGGTCTCTATCTTTTGGAGTTCGTTGTTATGGTCTTTTGTTTAACTGAAGTAGACCTATATATATATATATATATATATATATATATATATATATATATATATATATATATTATCGACACATACAGACACACACACACACACACACACACACACACACACACACATACACATATATATATATATATATATATATATATATATATATATATATATATGGATACACTACACAATCTCGACGTACTGAAATCTCGAATTTCAGTACGTCGAAACCAAATAGTGGAAAGTGCAGTTATTCATAAGTACACTATGCCAAATGCGGAAGTGTCGAATCCGCAGCTATCGTGTGTCGCGTTCATTTTGTGTGGTGCGGTTTGTGGGTTTATCTAGGGTTTCAGGTAAGTGTTGTTTGTTTGAGGATATTGGGTAGGGATTTTAGAATATGTGAGTGTGTGCGGTGGTGTTTTTTGTGTGTTTGTGTGTTTAGTGCGACCTCGGAGTTAGAATATATAAGTAGGGGGTGTGTGGAGGGCGCAGTCCTCAAAGTGGGGTGTGCTTATAGGTAGGTTAGGTGTGTTTCTGTGTGTTGTTATGTTTGTTTAGTTAGGTAGGTGTATGTGTGTGTGATTATGTCTTGGTTTGTGTGTGTGTGTGTGTGTGTGTGTGTGTGTGTGTGTGTGTGTGTGTGAATGGTCACGGTTGTGGTATTCGTTATTGTAGTTTTTCGTGTATGTGAGTTTTCGACTATTCAGTCTCGAAATACTGAAATTCGTCACTTTGAGATTATATAATGAATCCATACATATATATGTGTGTGTATATATATATATATATATATATATATATATATATATATATATATATATATATAGGCACACACACACACATACATATACATATATATATATATATATATATATATATACACACACACACACACACACACACACACACACACACACGTGTTTTATATATATATATATATATATATATATAATTTAATTATGTTTTTACTTAAAATGTAAAATATGTGGACGTGTAACAACTTCAAATTCATTTAAAACAATATAATGTTGCATATGATGCCTTTAATAAAACTATAGAAGGAATCAGCCATTATTACCACAGATAGAGAAAGAGAAGGAAAGAGAGAGTATGTGAGTGAGAGATCAAGGCATAAAATAGGACTTGTTTAAATTTGAAGGACAATATTTTCAATAATGAAAGATCAACAATCAGTATATTTTGAGGATATATATTTTTTCTGCTTGTTGGGTTCAATCTGACTAATGTCTTGGTCCAGTGAGAAATCAAGGACATTGGTGTAGCATCATATTGCTGCTGGGGAGTGTGATATAACTGCCCCCATTACAGCTTTTCAGACTCCACTATTGCTGAATTTTTAAGGTGCGTGCTTGCTCACCAGGCTTGAAACACTGCTTTATTGCAAAAAGCCTCGGCTGCTTTCTTTCCCCAAAAATTGGCAAACTGATGTCAGCCAACCACTCATATCCTCCCCCTACAGACCTCCCAGCACCTATGCTGCTAACTGAGCATAAGACATCTGGTGCACAGTATTTATTCCTCTGTGCCATGAGACGACACGTTTTGAGGTTATATTTTTCACAAAATGGAATAAGCTCCACAGCAGAAACAATGAAGATGAACTCAGGATCTGCACTGTATTTTATCTCTGACCATTTAATGCTGTGAACTGTATAAATGGCTGATCTGCCTACTGCTGTCTGCAAATGCGGATGGGTATGACACATGACTCTTTCTATTTTAGAGTTTTCAGTGTTTGCACTAGAGTAGACAATATGCCTTCATATTTTAAATTGGATGCAGTTTAACATTTTAAAGGCTTTTATTCCTATGGTTTGCATGTAATAATTGTCATGTCAGGAAGGGCAGTACATTTACTCATCATTTTCAAAGCAAAATAAAATATTTTCTTATATGAGCATTGAGTGTGTGCAAGTACCCTAACACATTCTTCTATACTGCAGAATGGGGTGAGGTCTGCTTTGATTTTACACACTCCTGTCCCCCACCTGCCCATTTGATATTACATTTATAGTTCCATTTCCCATCATCTAATTGTTTTGACTTAATGGGGTATTCCCCACAGCACTAATTGCCGTTCACATTACTGCAGTTTGCTGTCTGATTATTCTATTTTCTGTCATTAACTGTCATTATCTGTTGATATTTTATTCTTTCTGCTATAGACATGCACTCTTTTTCACATCTCCTGAAGTTCTGTAGCTCCTTTTGCCTTAGTTCTGGACTTTGAAAGCACTTTTGGTAAAACTAGGTAATCCTAGGCCATCCTATCTGCATACAATTCCTGTCTTAATTGATTCCCACTTTGAAGTGGGCGAATCAGTTTCAATCTAATATCATTTATCCTTTTATTTCAGTTGCTAATGTTGTTGGCATTCTTTACAATCATCTATAATGAATTTGCTACTAAATCCATTAACCTTCTGCCTTGCCTGGATTATTGCATTGCCACATTGTTTATAACTGATTACATAGAAATCTACCTGCTAGGATGCAGCATGAACTTGGTCTTAGATTGTCTTCCCCTTCACAGCTGAGGGAATTGTATCCTTACAGATGGAGAATTTCCTAGACTCAAATAAAAGGTAAAGACTCTACTTCTTTCTCATACCGTTGTGTAGGGTGAGAAGTACAGAGAATGGAAAATGTGAGTGCGTGCATTTTATCTCTAATATACTTTCATAACAAGGCAGATTCTTGAATGCTCTTCAGTATGTATCTTTAGATTTGCTTCTTGTGTAATATTAGCAAATACCAACAGATTAAGAAACATATAAGATTTGTTCCAGGTACAAAGTTCTATCATGGAATTTGGAGCTACTGCCTAATATGGAGATCTTAGATAGCAAAATTAAAGTTGTAGAATTCATTTTTAATTGGTTAGTGGTTGTTCTATTATTTTTACAATAATATGGCTTTTAATGAAAGAAAGGTATAATGTATCCTGTATTCTGTAGTTTAAGAAGACATGACCTTGATTTCCTAGTTGCTCATGTATGTGTTTCTCTTTGCAATACAAGAGATTATTATTCCCTGCTGAATTGTCTAATGAGAAAGTTATTTGTTACCTTACCAGCTTGATGCCATGTCTACTTGGATTTTCGATTATTTTTTTGTGGGGTCTGTATCATTACATTGAACCGTCACTTCAGTGAACGACATTTCATCGGAAATGTCATTCATCGAATTCCCCTCAAGTGGGGGGCTGTGCCCCCAACACCCCACTCTAATTATATATACCAACTCCAAGATCACACTACAGTGGGGAAAGGGCAAATTTCCTGATCATCACTGTGCCCCAATCTTATGAACAGTTCGACGAATGGCATGTTCTATGTAAGTACACTAAAAATGCCATTTGCTGAACTGATTTGTTGCTGAACTGATAGGGGCCTGTTTTTGTGTGCTGCTGCATTAGAAATTGCCACTGGGGCCTAGAAAAAGAGAGACAAGTTTTCTTTAAGGTAAATTTCTAGTTTATCAATGCACAATTTCAAAATCTCAGCAGTCTCTACAGGTAAGCTTTAGTATAACTTTCTTCACAAGTTCTGATTGAATGTGAGCGGATAAATTGTATGCATCTGGGAAATTAGATGTTTGAGTAATTACTCATACTAACATCTTTACAATGTTTAATTGTGTGCTAATGGGGTCTAATCAATATATATAAGGGCAGAATATCCTTGTCAGAAGGACAGAGTATCCTTCTGAGAAGTTATAGCATGTTCTAATCAAATATAATGAAAAGGAACAGAGAAGATTCCTTAATTGGGAGTGTGCACAACTCTAATTATAGTTGCATATCTATCTCTTTGGTATGAGAGTGGGATTTTATAATGGATGCCAGTGCAAGTGGTTTAAAAGAGCCAGAGCATGAGATTCCAGGCAAATATATGTTTAATACGTATGGAAGAGACAGCTATAGTTATTTGGTAAAATGGTCTCAGCTCACGAAAAAATGATAGCGCTTTCTGGGAAATGATATTTCTCATAAGAACATTTTAGAAAATCTAAAAAATAAACTGAAACAAAATAATACTAAAGTGCCTGCCTCTTGCTGGTCAGCTTTTAATCACTAGCAAGAAGAATCTAAAAATAAGGAAAATAATTTGTAGTTAGAAGCTTAAAATATAATTCAACTAGATTAAAATCACAGCTGTAAGAGGCAAATAGAACAGTAAATACATTGCAAACATTTGCAAATGAGGAAACCCCACTGAGGTATTTAGCCATTAAGACAGTTAGAGAAATTATCAGTCATGCAGCCAAATTCATCAGATAATAACTGTCCTCCAGTATCTTCTGCACCCCATACCGTATGACCCACACATGCCTCAAGAAGCTGATTGTTCTCCTTCTCTGAGAAGGCAGGTAGAGGTGGAGTTTGAAGAAACAACTACCACTTCCATGGATACAGCCTGAGTTACCTTCAGCACTTCCAGTCACCCCTCTGATTTGGGTTATAATTCTTGATTTCATCAGTAATGTCATTCAGTTCCCATCTTATCACCTTCAGATGAAATGTTAATGTATACAGCTAATAAAAGAGAAACAGTTGTATCACATAAATAAATATGTAACTAATGCTAAACATGTGGGAAAATTGAAAAGATTTCTTAATATGAGCTTATCATTAAAAACTAGCACGTTTGTCAAGAATAACCATATTATTATCCAATTCCCAGTTGTTAAAGATAGGGAGGAATATCAGTGGACATCATCTGAAAACCAAACTGCAGGAGAAGAGACAGAATCTGACTCATCTACCAATTCTGGTATAACCCTTACACAAAAGCACCCCTTGTGAGAAGTATCTAATACAACCACAGCTAGAGATAGAGAGGCTGAACCTACTATAAGAATAGTATGACCATGGACTGCAGTAGATATTCAAAGATTTTCAAACAATTATAGATTCTCTTCCTGCCATTCAGATACATTCTGCAAAATATGCCAAAATCTTGGAAAGACATGCATAGTTGCAAAACACAAATATTGAAGACCACACAGTAGTATTAAACTCCTCCTCTCCTCCTGACAATTTTAGAAAATATGGTATAAATCAAACATAGGTGGCAACATTCTGAAATACACACATGCTGGATATTTAGCTGCTGTAAATAACCTCTTACAAGCCATTATCACAGCATGCCTCCTACCCGTAACTGGGCAAGAATAAATGCTATTGTGTAGAAAGAGAATGAATCTATCGATGCCTGTCTGCAATGCATGACAGATATATTTGAAGCCTTTTCTGAACATCCAGACCCTATGAAAGCTACAGCAGCCAGTGGGTCATCAATTGCTTTTGTAGAGGGTTTATTACTAGCTGTACAAGAAGAGATTAAAAAGTTTTGTTAGGATTGGTCAAGCTTCAACACCCATGAAACTGAAAATTGGGTAAACATGTAGCAGATAATATACTTATGGAAGAAACAGAAGAAAAGAGAAAGTTAGTAGTTATTCATCCCCAGGAGTACAAAACTGACTCCTGAGGGCAAGAAAGAGGAACTCAAGGGGTAGAGGTACATTCCAATTTTTTCCACAACACCCAGGACAGTATTAACACAATTATTATTTCCCTGATTCACCACCATTGCTGCAGGCCGCACCAAATATAAATGCTTGTTTTAATTATGGTCAAACTGTTTACTGGTGAAATGTGTCCATTAACTTGACAGCACGCAAAAATGCCAAATGCTCAAAAGCGACAGCAACCTGAAAGAAATCCTCCTGTATGAAACAGTGCTTGGCAGCCACCGGTGTAGCAACAAACTTTTTAGAACAGGCAAAAAACACAGTTATCTCCCTTGGTACTGATTGATCAAGATGGTCCTTTTGACAGTGTTACAGTGTAAGATACATCTATCCCATTTCATGTTGGCACAGACACTACTAGATCTATTACTACTTTGACAAATGGTGAAAACCTTCCACTTTCTAAACACAATTCAGGATGCAGACACGTCCAGAATTCCTTTTGACTGTCCTGAAACTAAACCCATTCCTTTTCAAACTAGACGACTGAAAGATCAGCATGCTTTTATTGGAATTTTGGCCTCTTTAAATCTGTTAGGTAGAGATTTACTGTGCAAACTTAGGTGTACTGTTTATTACACACCCAATGGTGCATTTTAAATGTTCCTAATGAATCTTTAGTATTATACTCCAATATTGCCCCTTTTGCTTTTATAACATTAGAGTATAATGCAGAAAATGCTGACAAGGAGGAATTAAAAGTTATCTCCTCACAGATAGACTACCCATGACAATGAGGTATGGCTCATAACAGTCACAGAGCCTGTGCATATAGCCTTGTGAGCACCAAATTATGGTAGTTCAGTATCCTTTGTCGGTAGAAGCAGATAAGAGAACTGGACCTGTTATTTCTGCCTTGTTACACCAAGGTATTGTTATTCCAATTCACACTTCTAGTAATACTCCTATTTTACCATTTAAGAAACCAGAAAAAAGTACATATAGGTCTGTACATGATTTATGTGCAGTGCATGCTGTTGCAGTACAAACATTTCCAGTTGTTCCTAATTCTGTAAAAATACAAAGTCCTCTTCTGTCAGATGCCACCACCTTCCCAGTGATAGATATTTTATATATTTTTCTTTCTATCCCTATACATTCAGATAGCAAATACCAATTTACATTTACTTACAGGGGACAACAGTACATGTGGACTAGATTACCAAAAGAGTTTGTAGAATCTCCCATACTTTTCTCTATAGAAAGGAAGAAACAATTAGACAAGATTAAGTTTCTTTGTTGGTCTACTTTAATTCAGTATGCAGATGATTTGCTTTCTGTGTCAAAAATTTTACATGTTTGTAAACAGGACACTACTTTTCTTTTAACTCAGTTAGCAGAAGTTTGATAAAGACAAATTGCAGTTGTGGAAATTGCAGGTTCAATACTTGAGGCATCTTATTTCAAAAGGCACTAGACAGTTCTGCCCTCACATATTACTGCGATCCAAACTGTAGAACTCCACAGTACATTAAAACTGTTACATGCTTTTCTGGGGTTAGGTTATTGTTGATAATGGATTTCTAACTATATAGAAGTAGTAAAATGTTTCTTAAAATTATTAAACAAAGATAATTCCCTGAACCTTTACCCTGGTAGAATTATCATGAACAAGCTTTTGTGCAATTGAAAACATTACTTTTAAATCCTCCTGCACTTGATTTACCAAATTATTTTAAAATATTTTTTTCTTGTTTTGTAGTAAGAAAAATAGTAGTAGGATTACTAGCACAACACAGAAAGGGTAGCTTTTGACCTGTTGCTTATTTTAGTATGAATCTTGATCCTGCAGCTGGAGTCCTTCCCCACTGCCTTATGGTGGTGGCCGCAATAGCATGCATAGTAGATATGGTGGCTGCACTGACTTTTGGGCATGTCACTTATGTGACAGTTCTGCATCCTTTAGAAGCTTTGTTATTGAAGACTAAAATGCAGCATTTATCTGCAGCATGGTTGTCTAAATGTGAATTGTCTTTACTTAGTAACGCTTCTTTACAGGTTATAGGTTCATAGGTGGTTATTAAGCTATTGGCCCGATGGCCTTTATAAGCCTAGCTATGTTATACCCTTGTTCCCTTATTGACCAAGTTGTATGATCTGTATTTGCAGCATGAGTCTATGATCAGCACTGACTGCCCTTATCCAAAAGGAACATAGGTGACACCCCCAGGGAAAATTTACATTCTCCCATCCTGTTGTCTAGGTTGCGCTTAAATAGGGTCATTGAGGAGCTCTGTTTTACTTGAATTAGGAGTTTGTTCCAGAGGAGTGGTAATCTCTGGAAGACATAGCTGTCTCTCCAGCATGTCCTGTTAAAGTCACAGGCTATGTTAAGATCCCCTAGAGTGAGTGAATCTTGTCCCATTTGACTTCTGGATGTGCAGCATGTCCATTAGGGCAGGGCTGAGAATGCTCTGTAGGTCAGGCACTAGTCGCCTCTTAGGAGCCTATAAGATACAGAGTACAGTGACAGGGCCTTCAGTCTGCCCATATAGGTCATGTGTTGAAAGCCCTGAAACTGCTGAGGTCTTTCCAGCTGCTGCAGGTGTCTTGTGAGGTACACACAGAAGGTAGCATTGTACTCTATTAGTGGTCTGATGAGGGATGAGCACAGAGGAGTTATAACATCCTTAGCTCTGGATTCAATACCCTTGTTCACTGCTTAATCCTGTTTCTTTAATTCCTACACTAGATGAAAGAGATCCCCATGACTATATAGTTTATACTAGCACTGTGCTTCCTTCTACAGTGGATATAAAAAGTTTACACACCCCTGTTAAAATGCCAGGTTTTTGTGATATAAAAAAATGACACCACAATAAATAATTTCAAAACTTTTCCCACGTTTAGTTTGACCAATAACCTGTACAATTCAATTGAAAAACAAACAAATCTGAAAGTCATCAAAAAGTGGAGAAAATATGGGGCAACAGTGATGTTGCAAAGAACTGGATGTCCCTCTAAGACTGATGAAAAGACAAGATAAAAACTGGTCAGGGAGGCTGCCAAGAGGCCTACAGCAACATTGAAGGAGCTGCAGGAATTTCTGTCAATTACTGGTTGTGTACTACATGTGACAACAATCTCCCGTATTCTCCATATGTCTGAACTATGGGTAGTGTTGCAAGACAGAAGCCTTTTCTAACACAGAAAAACATCCAGGCCCAGATAAAATTTGCAAAACAATACATCATTTCCCAAAAGCATGTGGGGAAATGTGTTATGGTCTGATGAGACAAAGGTTGAATTTTTTGGCCACAATTCTAAAAGGTACGTTTGGCACCAAAACAACACTTCGCATCACCAAATGAACACCATCCCCATGGTGTAGCATGGTAGTGGCAGTATTATGCTTTGGGTTGCTTTTCTTTAGCTGGAACTAGGGCTTTAATCAAGGTGGAGGGAATTATGAACAGTTCCAAATACCAGTCACTTTTGGCCCAAAACCTTCTGGCATCTGCTAGAAAGCTGAAAATGAAGAGGAATTTCACCTTTCAACATGACAATGACCCCAATCATACATCCAAATCAACAAAAGAATGGCTTCACCAGAAGAAAATTAAAGTTTTCAAATGGCTCAGCCAGAGCCCAGACCTAAATCCAATAGAAAATATGTGGGGTGACCTGAAGAGGGCTGTGCACAAGAGATACCCTCACAATCTGACAAATTTGGAGTGCTTTTGCAAGGAAGAGTGGGTAAATATTAAGGGTGGGGTGCAGAGCTGTAGTAACTACAGAGGGATTAAACTGATCAGTCACAGCATGAAGTTATGGGAAAGAGTTGTGGAAGCTAGGTTAAGAAGGGAGGTGATGATTAGTGATCAGCAGTATGGTTTCATGCCAGGAAAGAGCACTACAGATGCAATGTTTGCTCTGAGAGTGTTGATGAAGAAATACAGAGAAGGTCAGAAGGAGTTGCATTGTGTCTTTGCGGATTTAGTGAAAGCATATGTCAGGGTGCCTAGAGAGGAGTTGTGGTATTGTATGAGGAAGTTGGAAGTGTCAGAGAAGTATGTAAGAGTGGTACAGGATATGTACGAGGCTAGTGTGACAGAGGTGAGGTCTGCGGTGGGAGTGACAGATGCATTTAAGGTGGAGGTGGGATTACATCAAGGATCAGCTCTGAGCCCTTTCTTATTTGCAATGGTGATGGACAGGTTGACAGACAAGATCAGACAGGAGTCCCCATGGACTATGATGTTTGCAGATGACATTGCGATCTGTAGTGAGAGTAGGGAACAGGCGGAGGAGACCCTGGAGAGGTGGAGATATGCTCTAGAGACAAGAGGAATGAAGGTCAGCAGGATTAAGACAGAATATATGTGCATGATTGAGAGGGAGGATAGAGGAATGGTGAGGATGCGGGGAGTAGAGGTGGCAAAGGTGGATGAGTTTAAGTACTTGGGATCAACAGTTCAGAGTAATGGTGAGTGTGGAAGAGAGGTGAAGAAGAGAGTACAGGCAGGATGGAGTGGGCGGAGAAGAGTGTCAGGAGTGATTTGTGACAGACGAGTACCAGTAAGAATGAAAGGGAAGGTCTACAAGAGGGTAGTGAGACCAGCTATGTTATATGGGTTGGAGACAGTGGCATTGACAAAAAGGCAGGAGTCAGAGCTTGACGTGGCAGAGTTGAAGATGTTAAGATTTACACTAGATGTGACGAGGATGGACAGGATTAGGAATAAGTATATTAGAGGGTCAGCCCAGGTTGGAAGGTTTGGAGACAAAGCCAGAGAGGCAAGATTACGTTGGTTTGGACATATGCTGAGGAGGGATGCAGAGTATATTGGGAAAAAGATGGTAAGGATGAAGCTGCCAGGTAACAGGAAAGAGGGAGGCCTAAGATAAGCTTTATGGATGTGGTGAGAGAGGACATACAGGTGGTTGGCATGACAGAGCAAGCTGCAGAGGACAGGAGGAAATGGAAACAGTTGATCTGCTGTGGCAACCCTGCACAGGAGCAGCCAAAAGACGAAAAAGAAGAAGTGGGTAAATATTGCCACGTCAAGATGTGCCATGCTGATAGACTCCTACTCAAGAAGACAAAAATGCTGTAATTAAATCAAAAGGCGCTTCAACAAAGTATTAGTTTAAGGGTGTACATACACAACAAAGTATTAGTTTAAGGGTGTGTACACTTATGCAACCAGCATATTGTACATTTTTTATTTTTTATATTTTTCCCCTAACAGATTTGTTTGATTTTCAATTGAACTGTACAGGTTATAGGTCACATTAAAGGTGGAAAAAGTTGTGAAATAATTTATTGTGGTCTCATTATTTTATATCTCAAAAACCTGGTATTTTAACAGTGTAACCTTTTTATATCCACTGTAGATTAGATTTGACCTATGTTCCTTTATAAAATCCAAATCTAATTATTTTCATAGACAGCTTCTGTGTTCAAAGAGATGATGGTGAACTTGTAAAAGCCTTTAACCTGTGAACACAAGACAAAGTTTTATTAACTGGACAATTAAATGGAAGTGTGTCTGCTTAAGTAGCTGAGCTTGCAGATATAACTGAAGCCTATAAGACTGGTAAAGATCAGTCACTAACAGGTTTTACAGATACTCATTATGCTTATGGAGTAGTTCATGATACTGGTACACTTTGGAAAGAAAGGGTTTATTTCCCATCATCAGGGATAGTTGTTAAAATGTTGTTTTTGTTAATGACTTGTTTGATTCTTTAGTATTGCCAAGGGAGATTGCAGTGGTAAAATGTGCTGAACATAGCACAGATGATTCTTTTGTTACAAATGGTAACTCTTTTGCAGATATAGTGACAAGACAGGCTGTGTTGTCTTATCCTGTTCATGCTATATTTTTGCAGCAATTGAATGAAAATAGCAACTTTTCTTTGCAGGAGTTGTACCCCAGGATTTAGTAAACCCTACACGGAGTGTAGGAATAGTGCAGCAGCTGCTATATGCAATATGGCAGCCAAGCAATTCATTAAAGGGCTCCCGCGATGTGCACTAGCGCTCCTACACTATTCCGACATGGACAGCATTGTCCATGTAGGAATAGGATAAGTAGCAGAAATGTGTTCAGTTAATAGCTGAACAAATTTCTGCAAATTAGAAAATGGATGCATGACAGCTTGAAATAAAGCATGTATTACATTTAGTAGGCATGCTGATGGCCAAATATATGGCCATTGGCATTATAAATAGTTTTAATTTTTTAAAATAAAACTTTTTTTTTTTGCCGATCACGGACATTTAAGCATAGAGCAGCAGTGTGCAAATGGGATTGTGCCAAAAATTTAAAAAAAAAGGGGAAAAATAAATTTTTACAGAAGTCTGCATTTTGCCATTATAGTCAATGGCATGCACAATGAAAACAATACCAGGGAATACTAGTTGCTAAGGGAAAGGCCCAGTTGAAGTGTGGTAACTAAGGCAGTGGTGTATGCAAATGAGGGGATTTATACTGACACAGATTTTTTCTAAGTGTCAGACTGCACCTAACCATGTAGGTGCTCTAACACCACCGTGTAGACAGGAGGAGCAGCTAACGTGAAAAGGGGGTGCGTCATCCTTGCTGTAAGCACATTGGAGCTCAGAGGCCCATGTTTGCCCATAGCTAAGCACAGCTAAGGAAGGGTGTTTGTATGAGGCTGTATTGTCTTATTCCATGAAATGCAGAGTGTGTTTGCATCCAGGGGAGGGCCAGTTCTGCTTAAAAGTGTTTACTTTAGCTAAACAGGTGTGCACGGCATGCACCAGGCCTAAAACAAACCAAAAAGAACAGGAAATAGCAGAACTGTTTACATTTGAGCAGTGGGTATGCATAGGTTCATAGGTTCATAGGTTTATACTAGGCTATCTGCCCTAAGGCATTTATAAGCCTAGCCCAAAGTTTTGTGGCTTACGCCACCCCTTATATGAAAAAATACTGTACCCATTAGTTTGTTGTGCCTCTGTCCAGCAGAGACACAGAGATGACTCCCGGGGTAAACCTATGATTTCCTATCCACAGGTCAAGATTTCTCTTGAACAGAGCCAGCGAGGTGCTCTGCCTCACATGGACCGGGATTTTATTCCACAGCATAGGGAGTCTCTAAGTGATAAATCTATCCCTCCAGCACATCCTATTTATATCTGTGCTAAGGTTTAAGTCACTTGCTCTAGTGGTTTTGGTGGATTTGGATTTTTTGAGGTGGAGCATGTCCATTAATTCCGGGTTGGACATGGCCTTGTATGTCAGGCACATGTCACCTCTAAGCAGACGGTATGCGACTGAATACAGCTTGAGTTTCTTCAATCTGGCAGCATATGACAGATTTTGGAGTCCCTTTATCCTTTTGGTGAGGAACTTTTGGGGTCTCTCCAATTGCTGCAGATGTCGAGTGAGATACATCCCGAATGGGGCATTGTACTCGATCATCGGTCTGATAAGTGAAGAGTACAGGGGAACAATGACCTCACTAGATCTGGATGTGAATCCCTTCATGATCAGGTGGGCAATGTAGAAGGTCTTTCTAACCACTTTAGCAACATGAGTGTCAAAAGAAAGGCCACTGTCAACCTGGGTCCCCAGGTCCCTGATAACCTCTTCTGTGCTTAGTGGATTGCCACCTATATGGTAGCTTGGGGTTACCTTGTTTTTCCCGAAGGGTATGACTATACATTTTTGGCGTTTAACTTCAGGCCATGGCTCTGGCACCAGCTATCTGTTTCCGTGAGTCCCTTCTGAAGGATATCCGTGTCCGATGCACTTTCCACTATGGCGCCCAGTTTGCAGTTGCCTGCAAACTTTGTCAGCCAAAGTCTTCCCATGTTGGCCTGTACTTCTGAGAAGTAGATGCCGAACAATAGGGGGCAAAGGACCGAGCCCTGTGGGACACCACTTGTGACCGGCTTGGAGTCTGACATAGCGCCAGCAACTCTAACCCTGTGGGTTCTGTCCTTAAGCCAGTTTGCAACCCATCTTGTGACATATGGGTTTACATTTAAGCTGGTAAGTTTTTCTACAATACCCGAGTGGGGTATTGTGTCGAAAGCCTTTGCAAGGTCAAGGTAGGCTGTATGGACTGCCTTTCCCTCATCAATGGCCTTGGTGACTGTTTCGAAGAAGTCGACCAAGTTCAAAAGGCATGAGCTGCCCTTGACAAAGCCAAACTGGGATGGGGCCAATGTCTGCAAGTCCCCTATATCTTTGTTTATGAGCACCATTATGATCCTCTCCATAGCTTTGCAGACTAGACTTGTTAAGCTTATGGGGCGGTAATTACCAGGGTCCGTAGAGGCACCGCCTTTGTGCCTGCATGGCACAACTCAGGGCTTAAATGTAGAGGAAATGGGAAGGGGAAACAGCAGAAGGAAGACAATCAAGGAGAACTAGCAAAGCTGGCAGGTGGAATGTATCAGAATCAGAAAATTACACAGGCAGCAGCCCAGCACATTACTATCAGTCTGTTTTTCCCACAAACTCTACACCACTGGTGTACACATTCGGGGGAATTTTAAACTGGCAAAACTAACAAAACATGTTAGGGGCTGCTGTTGCTTTGATGTATCAGTATGTGCTAGAGACTGAGGGTGGTGAGGAGGATAATGTTGACAACCAACTCAGAAAGAGGAGAAGGAGAAGAGTGTTCAGACCCAGGGTAACCTACCAGGGGCTACATGATCTGGAGATAGTAGAGTGCAAAAGGGTGGACAGAAACATACTTCAGCAATTTGTTGAGCTGTGCTGGCCTCACCTTAGATCCAGAACCAACAGAGGGGAACCCATCCCAGTGGATAGCAAGGTATGTGTAGCCTTAAGAATATCATGGGGGTCTCACAGGCATCTGCATCCAGGATATTCAACCAGTTCCTGGATGCCATGTGACCACATGCTGCTGAGCACATTTACTTCAGTACCCGTGAGGACAGGACCAGCAATATGTGTCTCTTCTATCATGTAGCAGAATGCACAGAGGTACTGGGTGCCATAGACTGCATGCACAATGACATCAGGACCAGGGTAGGGTTTACCTAAACTGCAAGGGGTTCTACTCTATCAACTGCCAGGTGGTGTGTGATGTCCAGGGCATTATCATGAATGCGAGTGCTGGAGCCCTGGAAGCTATCACGACTCCCATATCTGGCATTCGTCACAGCGGTATCAGGCATTTGCCAGTGGGGACATCCCATATGGCCATCTGGTGGGGGATGCTGGCTATGCACTGGAGCCATGGTTGATGACACCCATCAGAAATGCATACAAACCCACACAAAAATGCCATAATGAGGTGCATTCACAAACCAGGATCATTATAGAGCATGTGTCTGGGATGCTCAGGTCACAGTTCCACTGCCTTGACATATTTAGTAGAGCCTTGCAGTACTCTCCAGCCACATGTGCACACATGTTCATAGTATGTGCCATGCTACACAATATGATCCTGCGGAAACATCTGCAGCAGGAACACAATGGAGAAGGGCCACACAGCCCCCCACCATTCCCAAGGTCTCCACAGACACAGAGGGGCTCAGAGGAGGAACATCCTGAGCCTGCCTCTGTAAGCAGACGGAGGCATACCCAGTATGCACTGTCCTTGGCAAACAGGCAATGCATAGCACATACACTGACACTGTAGGGCCTGGGGACTGATCTCTCTCTCTCTCTCTGACTCGCATACACAGTAAAACAGTAAAATGGATGAAAAACATCACACCACCTATACCTTACCATGGATAGGCAGTGTACTGTGTGGATACGACATAGTCAGCCCTCACGCACTGTCCTCACAACAGCCTCAGGCACAAGGTAAGTCAGTCTCTTTACAAAATAAATGAATGGAGTGGAATGTTCTGATAGCATATCTATGATATTGATTCAAGCATGCAAGGGAATGGGGTGGATTACTGGGATATCAGCAGACAACTGACAACTCTGTGGGATAGCAGGAAGTGTATTCCAAGTACTGGCACTATGCAGTACCACCCTTGTTGATAAATACCACTGCTGTATATGTCATGAGCCAAATAACTGGGGGGTCATGGGTCACATGCATGGATGTAAAAGTGGGAGTCCCATACCCACTCCCAGCCTCACCCAGCAGATCAGCTGAAGAAAACAATACAGAAATGCCTGGCAAAGGCCCCCACATGGTGACATCCATGAAATCCCCACCTACAGACTTTTACACAGTAATATCACAGCCGGTCTGGCAGTGGCAGTTTTATCTTCTGTAAAACTAATTGATGTGGGTTTAACATAGAGTTAACCCAGAGAGAAGGTTTCCATTTCCATTTACAAGTTAATGAGTGTGGGACAGCCCCCTTTTCACTGGCTGGTAGAGCTATGACCAGAAAGGGATGTATTTAAATGATTAAACACGGATGAATTATTTCACCTGAAGAAATCTCACCACTGGTGGGACGAAACTCGCTTTGTACTTATTGTTTTTATTATTTTATTGGACTTTCTAGTATTCAGTCACATTAACGGACATATTTTTCACAACTTTGGAGTGTATCTCACATCCTTCTGCAGGCGTACTGTTTGGAGTTGTTCTTTTCATTTTCCTGGTCAGTGTTTGTGGTTGATGATGTTATGCCTGTAGTCTCAAAGATAGGGCACACCACTATGCTAAATTGGACCAAAATGTTAAGCAAATATCAGCAGTCTCTGCAAATGTATATTGTGTACAGATGTGTCACCCCCCCCCATAGTCCCATAGAAATGCAGTAACATGTCCCTAGCCTTAAGCAGCATCCAGCCATCAACTAGAGTGATGGCTCAACACAAACAGAAAGCAGTTGTCAGTAACACCCACAGTCAACTTACTGGTGCCATCCCAGGGTTGTCCACTGCCGGTAGCTTGGGAACATATGATCATCAGAATGCACTGCTACAGATGGTCTGCATCTGTCACACCTGGCCTTCCAGACTGTGGCAAATGCCCATGCCCTTTCACAGTGCCCTGTTAGCAAGTGTCATGGTGTCCATAGCACCAACATAACACAGTCTACAAAATGCAAAGAAAGACCTTGCTGCTAAATGCTAGGAGGACACCTGCCAGTGTCAGAGAGCCAGAAATCTGGACAAAGCCATGAATAATGGGTTGAAAAGGTCCAAATAGAAGGACACCTTTGAAATACGGCTCTAATAATGTTATAAAGTTGATGAAATGATTGTAGTAGCATGGAATGTCTGATGGGTACAAAGTTTGAAACTGCAATGTCAGCTGTCAGTAATATCTGACTTAAACCCTGAGTGACTTACAAAACACTTTCCTTGAAAACCACACTCGTTTGGGTAACCAACAAGATATATGAGTCATAAATGTGGGCATTCTGTGATACTCTGTACAGTTGACAGGGAGGGCTAGGAGTATAAACATGGGAATGCACTCATTGCAGGCAGTCCTAACCCTAGAAGATGGTGACATGTCTGCACCCACAGAACCCTGGCCCACAGCCATGGGGAGTAACACACCCTTCCCTGATCACTCATCCTATGCAACATCCTAACCCTAAAATGTGGCCATACAAGCAAAATGAGGTGGGCCATACATGTATGTGAGGCACACACACTCACCTCCAGGTTGGTCAAACAGTCTGACACACACAAGACCCTCCAAGTGTAGTCAACCTTTCAGAAGACTCCTATGCAAAGTACTGGTAGTTATAGGTGAAATATATCTGACCCAGGAGCCCCCCCCCCCCCACATAGCTTATTCCCTACAAATCTTTCCGGAGTCTGCCTGTGACCCTGATCCTGTCTGACTTATATTACCCAACCATGGACTGGAAATCATACCAGGCCAGAACAGAAATGCACAAAGATTCCACCATTGTAATATATCACTAAGGTGCTGGACCATTTCTCCAGCTCCAGCAGTCAATTGCTCATAGGCACACCTCTCCACAGGCTGCAGGAATGTTTAGCATTCGACCCATAATGTACACATCATCCATCCTGTATTCCTCTGGTAAATCAATGTGATGATCTAAGGAGGTATGGCACAAGGTACCGAAATAATACATGACAGTGTCAAACAGCATATATGTCAGATGTCTGCTAAAACAAGCCCTGTAATCCTAGCAACCTGTACATTACTGAGAAAAATAGTCACAATCACCATATGGTCCATTGTCTCCCCATTTTGATAGGCTATCTCCAAATATCCTGCAACAACAGGTTGAGAAATATGGCTGTAGCACAAAACAAACTGGACTGGAGTACACCAATCCCTGGACTGGAGTCCCACATGTACTATAGAAGGTCACACTGAGCACGCGCATACACTTAAAGAATGTCAGTAGGATCTAGGAATGAACAGGTCTTCCCCACCCAGTGCCTCTCCCATTGCCCTACATTAGCAGTCCTGAAGATGTCTGTCACCATAGAAATCCATTTCATCAAGTCTCCACCCCATAAGCTCTGTGGTGTGTGCGATAACTGCGTAACACTATAGTACGAATAACTAGTTAGGTAGGAGTTCTACTCTCAGTCTTGGCAAATGTAAAAGTGTGTGTGTGTGTGTTCATAAGTTAAAGTTTTGGGTCCATTCAAACCCAGTACACTTCCCCTTTCCATACTTTAGCAGTCCTGCAGATATCAGTCACCTTAGAAGTCCCTTTCTTCAGGCCTCAGCCCCATAACCTCTGTGGCACATGTGATAACTGTGTAACACTGTAGTACAAATAACTCATTAGGTAAGAGTTGTAATCCCATTTCTGGCTAATGTATGTGTCTAAGTGTTTATATGTGTAGTTCAAAGTATTTTGTGTCCTCTCTGACCTAGTACATCACTCATTGCTATACTTTACAAGGGTTTGTGATGTTCCTCACCTTAGAAGTACCTTTGGACAACCTTCACCCTATAAGCTCCATGGTGCATGTGATAAATGCGCAACACTGTAGTAGCAATAAATAGATAGGTAGGAGTTCTTATCTCAGTCCGGGCAAGTGTGTGTGTGTGTGTGTGTGTGTGTGTGTGTGTGTGTGTGTGTGTGTGTGTGTGTGTTTGTGTATGACCAGTATCCTGTCTGTGGGGCGGTTGTTTTGTTTGTGTGAGAATCATATCTATTGTGGGCAGGTTTTGCTACTTTTTAATGTTGCCCACCCAGTACATGTCCCAGTGTCCACATAATAAGGTCCACAGTGCTCATCCACTGCAGACAGACATATAGACACTCTCCAGCTCTATAAGCATTGTGCCATGTGCAATAACAATGTGACAGTATGGAATAGATAACAAGATAGGCTGCCCATCTAATCCTTTGATATCACTCCCCACTCAGGAACCATACACAAATATACTCAGGTAGGCAGCCACCCCTACATCAGTAGGTGGCCTGCAAAGCAGCTCACAGATAGAACCCACAGTGTGAAAGCAGCGGACTCCATGTCAAACTGCTGAACAGTCATGAGTGGAGACCCACAGGTTGTGGACTTGGATTCCCTCATGTTTAGGATCCACACCTCTGAGGAGCAGTCCAATACAAAGGCGCCCTGGCTGACAATGTTTGCAGATGACTACAAGGTGGGTGCTATTATTACTTCCCCATGTGAGGCTTGACATCATTCTTAAAGGCCTCTTTGAGGCTTATGACTGTTGTCAAAACCCTGGACATAAGCTCAATGCCAGATGGTATGTCACAATCCCCTTTGGGTATGACATGGTTCCCATAAAGTAATACATTGATGGTAGTCCACTGAACACTGATGTCGGTATAACAGAACTGGGAACACAGGTTGACAGTGAGCTCTATGATGACCACCACAGTGCCACTGTCTTTCGAAAGTCCTTCCTTGTGTCACTTCTCCTGACTCAGGGTGTTGAATCTGGGAAGTAAAAGACAGTGTTTCCCTGTACACTCCCCTCAGTAGGCCAATTAATGTGCACTATGGCCCATTTGCCATGTACCCCACTGGACACTGGCAACAACAGGAGAGGCTGCAAATGTACCTCACAAAGAGGATCTTAGGTAATACACACTAGCCCCATACAGATACACTCCAAAAACTGCAACAAATCTCTGTTTCATATTGGCTACTTAAGTGCGATCTCTGCCTGACATACAATATCATGTCTGACCCAACCCTGTCAAGAATGCTACATCTGAATAAACCAGTCTGTCCACACAACATGTCCCAGATACCTCAACCCCATCCTCACAATCAAGAGGACATGCTGGAGGGACAGGTTCACAACCCAGAGACTGGCCATGCTATGGAACAGATGCCACATACATGTCAAGCTGAGCACATCACTGGCCCTCTTCAAAAGAAATCAGGAGGAATGGATGGGGAATAGAATACCCACCAAGGGGATTACTCCAGTAACTATAATCAGTAGACACACTGGGGAGTATCATCAGGTGGCATGATGCCACTGTATTCCCATGAGCTAGCCTTGTAAAGGCTCCATGGCCATTTGCCATGTACACACCTATGACTCTTTGAACCTATGGATCTCAGTACTGTCAAATGTGTGTGTATTAGTGTGTATGAAAGTGTTTGTGAATGTGTAAATATGTGGGTGAAAGTAGCTGGTGGCCAGTCACACCCAGTACAACTACCATTGTCATACCTTACATGTGCTGTAGATGATATTCACTATATAGGCAACTTGGGACACTCCACAACCTATAAGCTTTGTGGTGTGTGTGGTAACTGCATAACACTATAATACCAATAACCACATAGCTAGGGGTTCTAATATGAGTCTTGGCAAATCTATGTGTGTGTATTATTGTGTGTAAGTGTGTAGGTTACAGTATTTTGTGGCCTCTTTCACCCAGTACATCACCCATTGTCATAATTTGCAAGGCCTGAGGATGTCCCTTGCCTTAGAAGAACCGTCAGACAAGTGTCACCCCATTATCTCTTTGGCACGTGCGATAAATGCATAACAGTAAATAGATAGGTAGGGGTTCTAATCTCAGTCCTGGCAAATGTGTGTGAGAAAAATGTATTGTGCATTTGTGTGCGAACGACATCCATTGGATGGTCATAGTTTCATATTTTATGCATTGGTACACACAGTACACATTTCTAGGTCTACTGTATGAGGACCGCTGTTCACATCAGTCATAGTGGTATCTGTAGACACTCTTCAGCCCTAACAAGATAGGTAGGTCTGCTAATGTCAGTACTGGCAAGTGTGTGTGTGTGTGTGTGTGTGTGTGTGTTTGCATTGGTGTGCATAGCAGTGGTTGTGAGTGTGTAGACTTGTACGTGACACTATTATGAGTAGTCACACACCCAGTACAGCCACCATTGCCATACCCCACAAGGCCACATGATGTTATTCACCTTACATGTACCTTGTAACACTCATCACACTAGTACTCCTGTGCCACCTTCAATAACCGCGTGATAGTGTGGTACCACAACTTGATGGGTAGGGGTTCTAAACACAAAACTGCAACTGTGAGCCTGTGCATGCATGCGTGTGTGTGTGTGTGTGTGTGTGTGTGTGTGTGTGTGTGTGTGTGTGTGTGTGTGTGTGTGTATGTGTGAGAACAGTTTTCTCTGTGTGTTTGGTCAACACAATATCCTCTGGGGTTGAGGGCGTTAGCAATCTGAGGTGTATTCCACTCACCACACTTACCATTGCCCACTATACTAGAGCTGATGTCAACCACCATAGACTAAGATGCAACCCTATAAGCTGTGAGGCACATGCAAGAACTGTTACAGAGGCCTGGGAAATGTGTGCAGATACAGCTGTACCTTGACAATGACATGGTCAATGTGTTACAACACTGCCATACCCCTCATTGGTGATATCTGCAAGGCCACATCCTGCTGACAGACACCTGGAACACAAACAGAATACAGCATGTGAGAACACATTCGCTTAATGTTACTAACAGTAATAATGCATCATGGGTGAAAAGGTACACACACGCTCTGATATGCACCCATTAAAATGCCAGATGACAGCACTTTACACAGCATTAAATAGCTACACTCCACTAAAGTCACCGTGTGCATCAGACCCATATAGGCATGCACCTGCATCAATGGTATGGATGGCATGGATGTGGCACAGGTATCATCATATGCACATGGTGTTGTATGTGTTTGCCAGAAGCCTAGGCTGGGCCAAACAGTTGACATCATGTGTGTTTGGCTGGGGGGGGGTGTTCATTAAATGGGCTGTGTAGGGGTGGTGTGTGTGTGTGTGTGTGTGTGTGTGTGTGTGTGTGTGTGTGTGTGTGTGTGTGTGTGTGTGTGGAGGTAACTTTTCTGATGGTGATGTGTGTGTGTGCTTGTATACACACAGTCACGCCATGTGGGTGCCCTACACAGGGGTATATTGGACAGCTGTGAGCTGTACATGGCAGGGTGTACAGTTCACCATCTCTTGCCATGGACATGGGAAATAGGCCTGCCAAGAGTATCACAGGCACCACCAGGGCTGAGTCCAGGTGCAGTACTACTCCCTGCTGGTGACTGCTGCCTGCTGGATCTGTGTATCTGTTGGGACTGGCTAGGATCACATGCCCATGGCCTGCTGCATCGTGGCATGGACAGTACACCTCCTTCAGTAGTGCTGGTGGTACTGCCAGCAGAAGAACGTGATGGTGCATGGCCACATAGACTCTCAGATGATCGTCGTGCTGCCCTACAGCCACATGGCTGCTGGGCAGCAACCACCAAAAGCTCAGGCACAGATATTCCAAGGTTGAAGAGTGCCAATATCTTCCCCCACCATCTATCAATGACCCCAGTACACTCACAAATGGCTGCAGTGAGTTTATATCACCACGGACACCAGGGATGTGCTCATGGCCCTGCATATATGTCTGTTATTATGTCAATTACATGCCTGTGCCCCCATGACAGCCCAGAATGTGTGTCTGGTGATTGCTGCAGTGGCACTTGCAACAGGGGCATGACAGGCTCAATCCTCCACCAAGCACCCCTGCTGATCTGCCTGTGTAAGACCTCACCAGCACCCTGGCTATGGCTAGTGCCTGCCCCCTCACTTGCCATAGTCATCACAGTAGCCTGTTCCATGCCACCACCCACCAAGTGTCCATTATCTGTGGCCACTGGTGATGGGGCATGTGTGGGCATTGTGCCTGTGTGGGGGGATGAGGTTGACAATAGTGGGATGCCAACCGATGGCACAGTATTAGCCCCTGACAACCCCACCTGTGCCTCAATATGAGTATCATCAGTCAGATTCTGCAGAGACACTGACATCAGTATCAGAGCGGAAGGGACTGCAGCCACCATGTCCACCTGTGAGGGAAAAACAACGTATGTAAATTACTACCAGCACTATAAGGCTTCCTGGTACACACACACACACACACACACACACACACACACACACACACACACACACACACACACACACACACACATAGGTGAGGTGCCTCAAAGGCATTACACAGACCTCACATTGGCCAACTGGGGGTATTCACGTCATGCAGTCAGACAATAACATACAAACTATGGACGGACCCTCAGCATCATGCAGTGCAGCCCTTTCCAATTACCATTACTACTGATATACACCCCTGGGATAAGTGAGTGGTGTTAGTAGGTGATGGCCCTTCACTAAGCACACACTACACTCATGTAAATTATTGCTGTTCACCTGTATAGCACTGTGGCAACTCCTACAGAACATATCCCCCAACTGTACAGGGTTTTGCTGAATGTCTACATGTGTGGCTCATATGTTCGGTCTGTTACTTAGAACTTCTGTGTTTGTCTGATACATTACTGAGATGGCCCGTGGATTGGTGTCAGTGTTTTAATTGGAGGTGCCTTAATTGGAGGTGCAGACCGCATAACCTCCACTACATGTGTGTTAAAACAAAGCTGGTTACTCAAACAACTTCCCAAGCTTACAATGGATATAGTAAGTATACAAACACCTGTTAACATGCAGGGTTTTTGTGATATATCACATGAGACCTCAGAAATCAGGTCATAACATTTCCATCATTTCATATGACATATAACCTGTGCAATCCAACTGAAGAACATACACATCAGTTACAGGTAACATCTGGTAACTGAAATAGGTACAATAGGCTGGTTGCATGAGTGTGCATCCCTTAAAGTAATACTCTGTGAAAGCATCTTTTGATTTAATCACAGCATGCAGTTCTATTGGAAAGGTGTATATCAGCATGGCACATCTTGACTTGCCAAAGTTTGCACACTCTCCCTTGCAAACCAGCTTCAACTATGTCAGATTGCAAGGGCATCCTCTGTGCACTGCCCTCTTCAGGTCACCCTTCATATATCCTGTTGGACGTAGGTGTGGGCTCTGACTCAGCCAGTGCAGAGCGTTGCATGTATTCTGGTGAAGCCATCCTTTTGTTGATTGGGATGTATGGTTTGGGCCATTGTTGTGTGGAAAGGTGAAATTCCACACCATTCACAGCTATGTGGCAGACACCAGAATGTTTTGGAGCCACAAGGACCAGTGTTTGGAACTGTTCATAATCCCCTCTAAACTGTCAACAGCCCCAGTTCCAGCTTGTGAACAGCAACCCCAAAGCAGGACACTGACATCACCATGCTTCACCATGTGCAGTAGTGATATTGCGCCAATCGCACCTGTCAGTATTGTGGCCAAAACGTTCAACCATGGTCCCATATTACAATAACACATTTTACCACTTGCTTTTGGAGACCTGATGTATTGTTTTCAGAATTTTACCGGGCCTAGATATTGTTTAGTGTGAGGAACTGCTGCCATTTTCCAACCCTACCCTATAGGCAGGATATATGGAGACCATGGAAGATTGTTGTGACATGTAGTACACACCCAGTACTTGCCAGAGATTCCTGCTACTCCTTCACTGCTGCTGTAGGACTCCTGGCACCCTCCCTGCCAGGTTTTGGTCTTGTATTCTCATAGACTTTGGTAGGATGTCCACTCTTTCGCAATGTCACTGTAGCCCCATATTTTCACCACCTTTTGATGACTGTCTGCACTGTGTTCCATGGTATGTGCAATGCTGTGGAAATGTTTTGGAACCCTTCTCCAGGCTGGTACATCTCAAACATGTGGTCCCTTAGCAGCTTTGTCAGCTCTATGTGAACCATGGCTGTTGCTGTAGCAGGCAACTGGGTATATGTTAGAATAATCCTTGTAGGACAGCTGACCATTAGTTGCTGTTATTCAAAGAGTCTCTGTAATTGATGGCTGTTGTGTACCCAATAAGATGTACTGCTGTAGTTATATTGAAAGCTGCCTGAACACAGTACTAGCTTTAGCCTGTGCATACCTATGCATCCAGGTTGTTGTACTATTGTTATGTTTCATTATTGTTCCCCTAACAGATTTGTTTTCTTTACAATTGAATTGTACAGGTTATAGGTCACATGACAGGTTGGCAATAGTTTGAACTTGTCTGTTGTGCTCTCATTTTTGTATATAACACATACCTGGCAGTTTAACAGGTGTGTACACCATTTATATGCACTGTATACCACTAATTTCTACAATATGACCCTAGGTTTGGGCCTTTGTCCACCCATTTTATTGGTCTTTGTCCAGGTGTCCTGCAGTGACAGGTTGTGAGGTACGCTACAGATATGTGACATCTCCTGCAAACAGACCCCTGTCATGACCACCCTGATACAATACAGTAAACACCACCACAGGTAAACATGCAGATATTGCCAAATGGCTGAATGTAACAGTTGTGTACATGGTCACATGCATTAACTTTAGCATGCCTGCAGTACTGGTGAACCACAACAGGAAAATTTCATACTTACTGTGTTTAGGCTGCTGTTCCATGTGCTGACCAGAGGGACCTATGTAGTTGTGATGGAGAGGTATTTTCAGCAGATTCACATTAGGCACTGGTATAAAATGAATGTTACGTTTCTGCACAGGTACAGTAGACACTATGATATTACACAATTTGCTGTCCTTCACCATAGATATGCACTTGTGTGCATTACTACACCCCACCTACTAATCCATTTTGCACTAGCATATGCATCTAGAGACTGTGTAGAAGATAGTTTAAATGCTACCTCATTACATTGATGTGCACTTTGGCCTTACCTGGATGCTCCTCTCCTGTTGCCTGGGTACTACCCACTTCCACTACTGCTGTTATCTGTGTATGAGTTTGTATGGGAGTTACCCCAAGGTTAGCATGGAGCTCCTCTGTCTCTGTAATTGGGGCCTGTGTGGCTGGCCTCCCACTGGTAGCAGTACAGTCCCTCGCTACAACAGCAGTCCTTTGCTGGGGACAATGTATCAGGTCAGTTGCTCTATGCCTGACCTGATCATATGTGTGTCCATGGTGGCCCAACACATTCACTCTGTGGACGATTTTATCTGACAGGGCAGTCCTCTCCTGCAGATTTTACTGGCTATGGCCAGAAAGGATGGCATAGTTCAAGATTATAGCTTCTGTGATAGCTGCTGTCTCCACATCGGTGTAAGACAGTTGCCGCTGCATGGCGCCTGGAAGACATACACAGAGAAACACATCACAGGACCTCAGACCTTGCCCAGAGTTCTTTACAGAGCCAGCACATGAATATGGACTATCATTAGCCACCACTTACAAACACATCATACCCCTGTACCTGGCAACACTGTATGAACATGCATTGTACTTCTGGTCCTGATATGTCATTTTCCCCCCATGAGGGTCAGTACATTGCATAAACCACCATTCATCATTCACATTTGTGTAGAGGGATAACAGTGGCTGTGTTCCTTGCAGATGGGATGTCAATTGTGCTCAGGCTTTGCTTGCATATAATGTGTAATGGAGCTGGAAGCATATGCCTGGGTTCATGTAGGATGCAGACAGGAATGCTATCAGGCCCCAAGGGGACTTGCTTTTGTTACCTTTGATTAGGCAGTTTGCACCTGATCCATGATGATGAGGGGAGGTGTGTGTGTGCTGTGCATATCCACCTATACTGATGGTGATCCAGGGGGTTGATGTTTGCCCTAAACCTGTCTGCAACAGGTTTGCTGTAGCTATGGTGTGTGTGTATGTGTTGTGATTGACCACCATTACTGGGTGGGTTGGGTTTGTGCCTCTGAGACTGCAGACATATGTGAAGATGGCCTTGTGAGTGCCCTTATGTATGTGCCCTATTTGTACTCATAGTTAGCTTTACAGTAATCCACCTATGACCTAATATGCTCATTTAGACAAAGGTTGACATGCTGCCCAGTTGGTGTCTGCTCCTGCTTTACCCTATACAACCAATATAGCATCAGATTATGTGCTTTTTGCATTGCTGCTGTCCAGCAAAGGGGTTTTCTTTACTTTGGTGGAGACAGGTTTTACAACTAAGTTATTGCTGAGGTCATACAGCTATGTGGGTGGTCATATATCTGTTTGTAGTAGGCATGGACACAATGTCAGAACACAGTTGGCCACCTCTACAATTTCAACGTGATACTCATACTTATTATACTACCCATGTCTGTGTCAGGGCAATGACACAACCAGTACATGTAGAGGTGTAACTCTGTTGGATGCACAGAAACTAAGGTTACACACATGTACAACATATACAGCTTATTCACCTGACATTTTGCATCCCATGTCAGTTGTTATGAGGCAGCCAGGTACACCTACCCATACATACATATGCACAGGTAATATCTGCTATACATTCCTGTTCTATATCAGTATGGCACACTGTAATGACAGTCTTGCTGCTCTGTCAGTCATGATAACCTGTTAGGGCAGCACATCTGTAGGACAACGCACATACATGGTGAACTATGGGCTACAATTAGTGATACTTTCTTCATATTGCTGTAACACACATATGTCATTTGATAGTGCAGTAGCCTTTGCATTCACAGACATACCCTGGTGGATGTCTGTTGCTCATATGGCAGGCAGAGAGGTGAAAGGCTAGGTGTGTGGTAGCGAGGGTAGGAACGGTTAATGTAGTGAGTATGACTGGTATGGGGATAGAGCTGGCTGAAATGCTGGACAGAGGAAAGGTGGATATATTGTGTATACCAGAGACCAGATGGAAGGAGTGTACAGCTGTGTGTATCGGAGTTGGGTATGGGAGGGGAAATGGTGTAGGGGTTAACCTGAATGAACATTATGTCAAGAGTGTTTGTGGAGGTGATAAGAGTGTTGGGTAGAGTGATGTTCAGGAGGCTGGAATTGATGGTATAATGTTGACAGTTGTTTGTGCAAATGTTCCTCTAATTGCATGTGTGATGGAGGAGGCAAATGTACTTTGGTGTGGTTGGATGAAGTGGTGATACATGTACCCAAGAGTGAATGAGTGGTGATTGCAGCAGATTTCAATGGGCATGTTGGTGAAGGGGATAGAGGGGATGCAGAAGTGATGTGTAGGTATGGTGTTAAGTAAAGGAATGCAGAAGGTGAGATGGTGGTGGAGTTTGCAACAGAGGTTGGACATGGGTGTGTTGAACACATATATTTGCAAGACTGAGGGGCATAAGGTGACATACAAGAGTGGAGGAAGATACACACTGGTGGATTATCTCCTATGCAGGTGGGCCAGTTTGAAAGGGATTGGTAACTGTAAAATTGTGACAGGGGAAAGTGCAGTTAGGCAGCATGGAAGGTTGGTTTGTGGAATGCACTGGTGATCAAGAAGAGGGGGAGGCAAGTGAGAGTAGCACCAAGGATCAAAAGGTGACACTGAGAAAGGGTGATTGTGAGGTTGAGTTCAGTGAAGAGTTAAGACAGGCAGTGGGTGGCAATGAAGAGTTAGCAAATATCTGGGTAAGTACATCCAAGCTAGTAAGGGAGATGAGTAGAATGGGGTTTGTTGTGACATCTGCACAGAGGAAGGAAGACAAGAAAACCTGGTGGTGGCATGAGGAAGTACAGAGGAGTACACAGAGAAAGAGGTTGGCCAAGGAAAAGTGGGATTGTTAGACAGATGAAGAAAGCAGACAGGTGTATATGGAGATGTGGTGCATGGCAAAAAGAGTGGTGGCACAGGCTAAGGCTGGGGCATCTGAAGGGTTGTATGTCAGGATGGGCACCAGGGATGGAGAATAGGACCTGTACCAATTGGCTTGACAGAGGCATTTAGCTAGGAAGGATGTGCAGCAGATAAGGCTGAGAAAGGATAATGGTGGAAGTGAACTCACTAGTGAGGAGAGTGTGTCAAGCAGGTGGGAACAGTACTTTGATGGGCTGTTGAATGAAGAGAATGAGAGAGTGAGAAGGTTGGATGATGTGGGTGTGGTGAATCAGGATGTGCAACAGATTATCAAGGGGGAAGTAAGGATAGCTATGAAGAGGTTTAAGAATGGAAAGGCTATTAGTCCAGATGACATACCTGTGGAAGCATGGATGTGTTTAGGACAATGGCAGTGGTCCTTTTAACTGGGTTGTTTACTGTAATCTAGGAAAGTGAGATGATGCTTGAGGAGTGGATAAAATGTGTTTGGGTACTGATTATGAGAATAAGAGTGGTGTGCAAAGCTTTAGTAACAAAAGAGGGATAACATTGATCAGTCACAGCATGAGGTAATGGGAACGGGTGGTGGAAGCTAGGCTAAGAAGGGAGGTGAGGATTACTGATCAGCAGCAGGGTTTCATGCCAGTAAAGAGCAGTACAGATGCAATGTTTGCTCTGAGAGTGTTGACGGGGACATAGAGAGTAGGTCGGGCATAGCTGTATTGTGTCTTTGTGGACTTAGAGACAGCACATGACAGAATGCCTAGAGAGGAGTTATGGTATTATATGAAGTGGTCAGGAATGGGGGAGGAATCTGTAAGAATGCTACAGGATATGTACAAGGCTAGTGTGACAGCACTGAGTTCTGCATTGGGAGTGACAGATGCGTTTAAGGTGGAGGTGGGAGTACATCAGGGATCAGGTATGAGCCCTGTCTTATTTGCAGTAGTGATGGACAGATTAGCAGACATGATCAGACAGGAGTTCCCCTAGACTGTGCTGTTTGCAGATGACATTGTGGTCTGTAGTGAGAGTAGGGAACAGGTAGAGGAGACCCTGGACAGGTGGAGGTATGGTCTAGAGGGGGAGGAATGATGGTCAGCAGGACTAAGATGGAATATATGTGTGTGAATGGGAGGGAGGATGGAGGAATGGTGAGGATGCAGGGAGTACAGTTTTCAAAGGTGGATAGGTGTAAATACTTGGGAACAACAGTTCAGAGTAATGGCGAGTGTAGGGGAGAGGTGAAGATGTGAGTATGGGCAGGATGTGGGTGGTGGGGAAGAGTGTCATGTGTGATTTGTGACAGACAAGTACCATTAAGAGTGATAGGGAAGGTCTACAAGATTGTAGTGAGACCAGTTATGTTATATAGGTTGGAGACATTGGCATTGAAAAAGGAGGCACAAGTCAGAGCTGGGCGTAGCAGAGTTACTGATGTTTGATTTGCACTGGGTATGGCCTAGCAGTGTCACAGTCAGTAGTGTGCAACTCACACTCCATTAGTTGTCATATGTGAGCCATCCTTTCCTGGGGTGAATCAGGGCCCTGAGCTGTGTTCTGTGTCATTGCAGACAGACACAGTTTCCATGGCCATTTGTTCTGCTCTGCAATATATCAGTACAGCATATGTTATTGAGGCATACTATTGTTTGACTTTCCTATTTTCCACGTTTACATGCCCCTTACTACATTCCATTACAGGCTTAATTGTTTGACATAGCTGTGATTATTTGTTTGCAGTTCAGTTGGTATACTCCATCAGTCTCAGTGTGTGTGTGTGTGTGTGTGTGTGTGTGTGTGTGTGTGCGTGTGTGTGTGTGTGTCTGTTTGTTTGTTTCTGTGTGTGTGTGTGTGTGTGTGTGTGTGTGTGTGTGTGTGTGTGTGTGTGTGTGTGTGTGTGTGTGTGTGTGTGTGTGTGTGTGTGTGTGTGTGTGTGTGTGTGTGTGTGTGTGTGTGTGTGTGTGTGGGGGTCTCTCTCTCTCTCACTCTCTCTCTCTGAGACAGATGCAGGATATGCATCTGTGTTTTATAGGCAGCATCTTGGCTTTCGTAGGTAATGCTCATGAGCAGCTGATGGCCTGTGCACCAATTGGAGTCCCCTACTTGCTAACTGCATGTGGAACAGCTGTGGTATCCTTCCTATACCCAATAGCATAGAAACAGACTCCTTTAACTGAGTACTTCATGGGACATTGCCCCTTTTCCTTGCCTGGGAGGAGTACTTCATGGAGGAATGTTACAAACAGCATCACAGAGTGTAGTTGGAATACTTCTTACAACAAACACTGTGGAGACATCCAGACAAACTGGGGAAGAATGTTCCAGACATAGGGACAGAATGTAAGTATTGCTGTTATATAGTTGAAGTAATGTTAGTTTGACAGGGATTGTGTGGATATGGCTGGTCTGCATGAATTTAAGTCTGATAGTGTTATGTGGTTGACATAACTCTCATATGTAGGGCTATCTGCAGACTGTCCAGAGTTTGGACTCTTATATTTGGTGTGTTAATCACACATTTTTTGGCTTTGGAAATTCAGTCGCATACTCTGATGATTGCAGTCAGGAAATGGTAACATCCATGTGTGTTTCTGACTTCATATGTGTAAAAATCTGTTAACCAGTTTACTGTGTAATTTAATTTAATCCTGACTTGTGCTCAGGACTAACTTCAACCTGTGGAACTTGTTTAACTTGCTTACTTATGTAATCTCTGTAAATAATCTGTTTGCAATATGTAATGCAGGTATTATGTAATGCTGTATCTGCTTACCCTTGGAGCTTTTCTCCCCGGGCCTCCACTGAAAATGGACATGCATCCAGTCGGACTATCCCGGTCAACAAATGTAAAATAAATAAATAAAAATAAATAAATATCCCTCAGAACAGCTATGTTACAACAACCCTGTTACACCAGCAACTTTATCAGTTTATGACAGCAATATGTCAATAATGCCTCTGTGTTTGGGCCTCTGACCCAAGTATGTCAGGCTTTGTCCAGATGTCATGCTGTAAGAGGTGTATAGGTATAGAATATCATTATATAGTGACTTAATTCCATATATCATCCCAGTGATGTATCAGACTGACAGACATGTTATGTGTAGAAGGCCTTATATATAAGGATGAAGACTGAATGTTTGTGGGACTCTCTACAGTTGAGAGGACTGTGTATTTCTGGCAGTTGTTGACAGACTGTCAGGGCTGTGAAGCAGTGTATTGTGAATTTGTTATTTGGCCTGTGTAGGGAGGGGGGTAGATGTAAGTGTTGAGGGTTCTTTTCTATCTGACTTTGCATGCTGCTCCAGCTTCTGATGCTCTGTCAGCTGTATATGATTGAAGGGGCAGACTGAGACATGTCCCATACCACAGTCAGGCATCAGGCTACACTGTGAATTAGGCCAGTATATATAGAGGTAGTGTGTTAGTGGAAACATGCTGATGATTTTGTTCACACAGTCCGTATACTCTACTGTTCCTGTGGCTTACCGGTATGTTACTTTGAATGTGGTGAGATGGGTTCTGGGTATGCACTTTCATGCTCGTGTCTGTTGGTCAGTGCTGTTACATCCCTGTAGTGCCTGATGTATTTGCAATTACATGTGCATTCCCAATAGCAAAATTGGGTTTGTGTTGTGTTAGTCTGCCTGTAATTTAGACAACACTTGGTGACATGCCTTGCAACTCAGTGTAGTTTCCCTATTGTAATGTTATGTCCCAATATTTATCAGATGTACTGTTGCCTGACCCCCATAAGTGTTCTGTATGTCTCACACATCAGTGGGATGATGTGAAGATTTATATCCATGAGTAGTGGGGAGTAATTTGGTTTGGACTTGGGCTATTCCAGTCAATATATGGTACAACAGACAGGAGGATGTTACTGCATCAACTGTGTCACCTTATCTACTCCAGTATTTTGGATATTTTTCCAGTTTCATGGCTTTATACCCCCCTTGATCAGGCTTGGTCCAGATTTGTTGCACTAAGGGGTTCTGGGCATACCTCTCGACTGACCAGATTGTTTCAGACTGTTCAGGATTATTGTTCATATGTATGTTCTGTTCCACAGAATCAATATTTTCATTTCTGTGATAAATCACTGTGATGATGTGAGGACTTCTGTTTTTAAATGATGACATACATTTCAGTTTCGGAACTCACATCCTTCTGAACATGTATGCTGACACAAACCCTGTTACTGTAGCAACATTCTACATTTATAACTGCAGTACGTACATTATGTCCCTGTTCTTGGACCATTGTTCCCCCATTTTGACAGCCTTTGTCCAGAGTTATTGCAATAAGAGGTGTAGGGGTATGTTGCTGGGTATGACTCCACTTATATATATATATATATATATATATATATATATATATATATATATATATATATATATATATATATATATTTCTTTTAGATATATCTATACTACTCTCTCTCTACATATATATATATATATATATATATATATATATATATATATATATATATTATATATAATATATTCCTTTTTTGATATCTATACATATGTTTAAATAACAATATATATGTATATATTCTATACATATTTGCTTTATATGTATAGCTCCATATATCTGATGTATATACTTTTTAATAGTTATCTATCACCATACACATCTTTATGTGCATATTTATATATACTAAACATGACTGATTCCACAGTGTTTGTTCCCTACTATTCTATATCTGTACTGAATGATATATTTGAAAAAACAGGGTTCATTTTTGCAGCTCAAATGATGTAGTGGTAAATTGCTCTGACTGTAGTAAACAGGATCCTGGGTTCAAGCCTTGGCAGCGCTGATTAATTTGTTGCTGGGCAGAACAGTGGTTGATAGAGACAGGGTGATTAAGGCAGTTTTAAGCAGTTGTAAGTGGGTTTGTGTGATGGCAAGCGATGACAACATGTGGTTAAATGGGAAACTGCTTAATCTGTGTAGGCATCACTTAGCATCACGCAAACTTGATTACTGCCACTTACTGCAGCTTACTCCCGCTTACCCCCGCACTAACTTCTTTAAAAGAAAAAAAGGGATGATAGGAAAGTGGTGAAAAAGGGGGTATGTAAAGGGAAAAACAATATGAAAGATAGCTAGGGATGTGCAGGACGGGTGTAGTGAAGGTACATAGCTGTCCATTTCTGATACAGCAACATCTGTGCATTTGTGCAGAATTTGGAGGTGAATTTGGACACTCAAACCCCTGAGAGAGGGGTGAGGACAACAGTAATGTGTTGTTAAGCCAATTAGACAAGATTACATGTGTTCACTGGACACATATGCAAAATGGACAGCTATGTATGGGGCGACATTTTTTTGTGGGAAAAGATTTCCCTTTATTTTTTTTTTTTATAAGGTGAGAGTGAGATATTGTGGAAGGATAGTAAGTATATTTGGGGAGGTAGGGTGGGTAGGAAGACAGACAAGACAGACAAGAGAACAGATAGGGGTGGTATATGACACGTGGGGGATAAACACCTTGGACGGGGAGGGTGTTTGGGAATCATATGCCCATAAGCCCCCAAATGGATACAGTGGGACTGAGGTCCCCACCCATTGGCAGTCATCACTGCACCTTCACGGCTCCAAATGTGGCTGAGGAGGAGGGACAGGCTGACTCTCAAGATGCACCACGTGGCCCTCAAAGCTGGTGTAGCTGATCTCCAAACTCATTTCAAAGCTTGCTATGCACTAATCCCTGGACCTGACGACAGGTGACAGTGTCCTGTCCGCACACACTGCTGGGGGGGATGGGCCCCATTCCCTGAGGCAGTTCCACCCGAAGGTGGTGCAGGACCAGCAGATGAGGAGGTCCCGGGTTGGGTCCCAGACATGCTGAGGCCCAGTGCCATGGCCAATTGAGGCAGGACAGGATGATCCGATGGGATTGGCCTTCCCAGATGTGCTATGGTGTTGAGGTTTTACAACATATGTTGGTTAGTCATGAACAACACATTCCAGGATTAGTTATAACAGCATGCATGGGTGCTCCCATTAACCCAAAATAACAGATTTGAAACAGTTGCATAGCAAACAGAACACATGCATATATGGAACCACAGTGGACATTATAATGGCATGCAGGTTATATTAATAGCAACAAGCCACCAGTGATAGCATTTGAACAGGGAACATTAATAATCAAATGTTTAAATATTTGTAGAATGATAGGACACATGTCCCAACAGTAGATTTTGTGAAAAACATACCCATTGATTTATGTGTTTAGATTACTGGTGCAGATAGGGTGGGACAGAGAGAAAGATGTCAATTAACAACTGTATAGGCTTGAATTGCTCACAAATTTATTTATCATTGCTCTAATCATTGCTCTCCAGGTATTACCTCACTTTACATTGACCTACGGCCTTGCGTTGGGCGGTGGTCTATTTGTATGCAGTGTATAATTACAGCCTTCTTGCAACTCATATGTGCCTTTTTTTACCTGGCAGACCTGTGGATGAAATTACTGTTAACACTACCTGACTGTTTCTACCCATGTTCACATAGTCAAGGTTACATATGTGCAGTCATAGTGTGTGTGTGTCTTTGAATGCTACTGCCATACTCCACCTTGATTTCTATCGGTCACCTTGGGTGTTGGCAGCAGTGATCACTATCTGTGACAGTGTGACACTTGAGGGACATTTCTTGGAGGAAACTACTTTGTGTATGTACTTATCTTGCTGTCATTTGCAGCCTTAGGGTTGGACAGTGGGTGTTGTACACAGTGTATAATTACAACCTTCTTACAGCTCATTTATACCTTTTCTTACCCGGTGGACCAAATTTCTGTTAATAATACCTGACTGTTTCTACACATATTCACGGGTGAGATTATGCATGCAGCTTAATACCAGTCCCGGGATTCGAACCATACCTGTTTGTACAGAAAGGTGCAACAAGGTTGTGTTTCATCTCAATAAGCTATTGGGGAACTGTTGCTTATTTTTTTACTCTTTTCTCCATAATATTCTCTTGTTTGGACAGTCTGATTTGTAATTCTGACATTCATGCATGGCAGATAGTTCTTATACTGTGTATTCATACCTTCACATATTACAATATGGAAAACAATGGTTAACACAACATTACTATTCATGGATCAGATCTTGGTGCATGGAATATTTCTTATAGTTTATCTGTTTTACAACTCCACAATCTTTGTCAGATGAGCCTCAATTAATTAATTAATGCTGTCAGAGCCATAGTTTCTGTGCGGAACCAGTACACATTCAGATTCATACTACCACATAGCAAAGTAAACACAACAGTCTTGGATTTTGAATTTTATTGACAGGTACTGACACTTTTATTGATATATATCCTGTACATCAGTATTACTCTGCTAATGTCTCATTTATTCAGTACAAACAATACACATTTCTAACTACTGGCAGCCTTTTTATTTATTTTCTCTGACTACTGAAGGCTAGATGTGTACTCATCAGCTTTGTAACACAGCCTTAGCAGCCTGCTGGCAAGGGCGTCCATGTTCACAGCCCTCTCATCTGCAGCTGTACAGGAGATAGATTAACATTTATGTATACCTATCCATCTCATACTTAGGCTGCCTTTGTTACACAGCCTGGGTGTATTGGATCCACTGGTCCATGAGATCCCTCTTCCTACGCTTCAGGTCAGCATAATGGTGTCAGACCTGCACACCAGTTTGAGGGATACCAGTAGTACTGGTGAGGTCACATGCGAGACGGTCCCAGGCCTTCGGTTTTTATTGGGAGCTCTGGTACTGGTCCTGCAGCATTCTCCCTTCGTGGTGTTTTACAAGGAGTCCAACCATGACCCTGGACTCCGGAATGCCCCAACACTGCGCCTGAAAGTCCACACCTTCACCAACACCAGCCATAGTGCCTGCAGTGATCAGCTACAAATGGGTATGGCTGTATTTCCACCTACGGGGTTTAAATAGGGCTGGATTCCCACCCCTTGCCCATATTGGCTGAGTTTGAATATGCTGAGATAAGCTAAGTGACGGGCAAGCCTGCTTAGCACAGATAAGCATTGCTTAAAGTGGTAGACACTAAGCACTGCTTACCACCCAACACTACAAGCTGTGAGAGATGCACTAATCTAGCCAAATTGGAGGTAAAGCTCTCTCCAACCAAGACTGAACTTGACAGTCAAGAGGAGAAGGTAAACACTTGCACCACACCACACTCATCACATAGTCTCACTAAATCTACAACACCAAAATCCACACATAGAAACACAAAAACATTCATGGAGGGTCTCAGTAATAATCTGCTCAAGCAACAGAGACCTCCAAAGCAGAAATGCAAGCAACCTCCACCCCCCCCAACACAACCCAAATGACACATAGCCCACAGACTCAGTGTGCCACTCAACCACAGCCAATAAGGCAAAACAACGTACCCAACACACTAGTCATAGGTGACTCTATAGTCAGGCACACTGATGTCCCACTCAACAGGCTAAACAACGAGAAGGTTACTGTCAGCTGCCTGTCGGGTGCCAGGATCCGCCACATAACCCACACACTCAGGTCACTACACAACAAGTACAAATATGACTCTGTCATTGTCCATGTTGGTGTGAATGACCTCTAACTTACCTCCCTGGACTACATTAAAAGAGACATGGAAGAGCTCTCCAATCTTGTAGCCCAGGTAGGTATGACCCTAGCCCTGAGTAGCATTCTGCTATCACCCAGAATGATAATGCAGTACAAGGACAAAATGATTGACTTCAACAATTGGCTAAGTGTCTGGTGTCATTCTAAAAGGATCCAGTATCTGTTTGCCTGGGATGACATGGTTGACAGATCATGATGCTTTGCCAAAGATGGTCTGCACCTGTCACCCCTGGGATTCCAGATACTGGCTAAGGTTCTTGCCACCCCTATATGGCCTTTTTTAGGCAAGGTTCAAATGACAAATTCACCACTGTAACAGGAACAGGCAAGCAAACACTGAGGGTGATGCTACTCGATGCTAGAATTCTAAATCTCAAAATGCACTCATTCGAGTCACTCCTTAAAATGGAGAACATCAATATCTGTACACAAGTGCATGGATTGTGCTATCCCAAACAGAACCAAGATGCTATTCTCCAAAAAAAGGAAGCCAATCTAGTTGTCCCCTTCCATAAACAAACTGTACAACAGTAGAAAGAAACTGTTGCAAAAGAGAGTAAAATCCCATGAGTGGATGAGCTCCCTGGTCAGCCTCATTAAGAAGATGCAATCCCTGATAAAATCCTCCAAAGATAGTTACGAAAACAAAATCACGACTGATTCTAAAGACAACCACAAAACATTCTATAGCTCTGTCAAGAATCTCAATGGCAACACTCAGATCTGCTCTGAGTTACATCACAATGGCACTAAATATACAGACCAAACTGATATTGCCAGCATCTTGGCAGATAGGTTCAGTGCTAACTTTACCCCCCTCTCACCCCCTAAGTGGCCAATCTCTATACTGGAAGAATGAAAAGTTCCTGTAATCACAGCTGCACAGTTAAAAACCACACTCTCCAAAGCCAAGAACCCAGCATCCATGGGACCAGACAACATCCCAGGCTGCGTTCTACATGAACTACATAACGAACTGGCACCCCACCAAAGTACCATGTTCAATCATAGCCTCACCTCAGGCTTTGTGACCGCTGAATGGTGCACAGTGACGGTTATCCCACTCCACAAGGGGGGAGCTACCACTGACCCCAGGAACTACCACCCCATTAGCCTGACAAACCTGGTCTGCAAGGCCATGGAATGTATCATCATGGAACTTATAAACAAAGACATTGGTAATCTCCAAACTCTGGACTCCACCCATTTCGGGTTTGTAAAAGGCAGATCATGTCTCCTAAACCTGATAGATTACCTTGAAGCAGTCTCCAAAGCCGTAGACGAGGGTAAGGTGGTTCACACAGCCTATCTAGATCTTGCCAAGGCTTTCAACACCATCCCCCACTCTGGAATTATAGATAAACTCAATAAACTTGGTATAAATCCCTATGTCAGAAAATGGGTTGCCAACTGGCTCACTGACAGAACCCACACTGTGAAAGTAGCAGACTCCAAATTTGACTTTAGACCAGTGAAAACTGGAGTACCACAGGGTTCAGTCCTGGGTCCTCTCCTGTCTGGTATCTACTTCTCTGAAGTACAGGCTAACACAGAAGGTCTTTAGCTAATGAAGTTTGCAGATGACTGCAAACAAGGAGCCATAATCAAAACTCCTAACAATGTGGACATCCTACAAAAGGGCCTCACTGAGACAGATGACTGGTGTCAAAGCCATGGCCTCAAGCTCAATGCCAAAAAGTGCATTGTCATCCCCTTTGGTAAAAACTCTGTACCCATGAACTACAACATAGGCGGTAGTATACTTAACACCGAAAGTGTGATAAGAGACCTTGGGACACAGGTGGACAGTATTCTCTCCTTTGATAATCACATTGCCACAGTAGTCAGGAAATCCTTCTACATGGCACACATCATCACTCATTAGACATATTATAGAGTACAATGCCCCTTTTGGTATGTACCTCACAAGACATCTACAACAACTGGAAAGGCTGCAGAAATACCTCACAAAGAGGATTACCGGCCTCAAACAGATGCCTTGCACAGACCGTCTCAAAAAACTCCAGCTTTACTCCATCACATATTGCCTGCTCAGGGGTGATCACTGCCTAACATACAAAGCTACTTCAAACCCAGAGCTGTGGGACATGCTCCACTTAAAAAAATCCCAATCCCTCCGAGCTACATGCTCTAGGGGCCTAAACCTTGTCACCACAATAAACAGAACATGCAGGAGGGATAGAGGACCCTGTCCCAGATACTTCCCATACTCTGGAATAAACTACCTATCTATATCAAACAAAGCTCCTCATTAGCATTCTTCAAAAAAAATCTTGATGATTGGATGGGAAATAGGAAATTCACCCCGGGGATCACTTCTGTGGCTCTGCTCGGCAGTGGCACAGGAAAATAATTTTCTTGGGTGGCAAAAGCCAGGGTACCTTTTTGGCTGGGCTTGTATAGGCCCTAGGGCTGATAGCCTAGTACCTACCTATGAAACTATGAACCAAATTGTAAGTTGCTACAGATTACCCACCGTGTCCCAGGACCCCCCATTCCGTGTTTCTAGAAACACTGGGAAACATAAAGGTCCTACCAAACACCCTGATATTGGGTGATTTCAGTTACCAAAACATTAACTGGGAGAAGTACTCAAATACTACCTCCCTTGCCCAACATTTCCTAGAATTTATAAACTCTAACACCCTGGATCAACTGGTCAACACTCCCACCAGAGCTGACAACATACTGGACCTGGTCATCACCAACATGGGCGACCAGTGTTCTACACCGGAGGTCAACCCCTTGCTGGTTAGATCTGACCATAAACGAATCACTCAGGATATCCACATTCCACCCCCACCCCCGGTCAAAGAAACCACAGTGAAAAACTTTTCAAAAGAAAACTTCACATTACTTAAGACCGAGGTGGAAAGTTTCAAAGCCCCCACGCTAAAGGATACTGCTGTCCAAGCTGCAAAATCCTTTACAAATGCACTCTATGGGCAGCTACAAGAATGCATGGATCATGCTATCCCAAGCAAAACCAAGACTCACTCCTCCAAGAAAAGGAAAACAGTTTGTTGGACCCCTGCCATAAACAAGCTATACAATAAAAGGAGAAAAGTAGTACAGAAAAGAGTAAAATCCCAAGAAGGGAAGACATCCCTGATCAGTATCAGCAAGAAACTATGATCCCCTCATAAAATCATCCAAGGCTAGCTTCGAAAGAAAAATTGCCAAGGACTCCAAAGATAACCACAAGGCATTCTTTAGCTATGTCAAGAATCTAAGGGGCAATTTTCAGATCTGCTCAGAGTTAGTGCAGAATGGCACAAAATACACTGAACCATCCAATATCGCCAACATCCTGGCAGACAGGTTCAGTGCAAACTTCACCCCCTCTCATCCCCCAAAAGGGCCCATAACAATACCAGAAAAATGCAGTGCCCCTGAAATCATAGACACTCAGGTTAAAACAACCCTCTCTAAAGCCAAAAACACAGCATCAATGGGACCAGATGGTGTCCCAGGCTGCATCCTACACAAGCTCAAAGATGAAATTACCCCTCACCTAAACACACTGTTCAAACTTAGCCTCTCCACATGCTACATGCTCATAGAGTGATGCACAGCAGCAGTTATTCCACTCCACAAAGGAGGAACCATAACAGACCCCGGGAACTATCGCCCTATAAATCTGACTAGCTTGGTCTGCAAGGCTATGGAGCGCATCATCATGGATCTCATTAACAAAGACATTGGGAACCTCCAAACACTGGACCCTACCCAGTTCAGCTTTGTTAAGGGCAGATCATGCCTCCTAAATCTGGTGGACTTTTTTGAGATGGTTACCAAGGCTATAGACAAGAAAAAGGTGGTCCACACAGCCTACCTAGACCTCGCAAAGGCCTTCGACACCATTCCCCATTGAGGTATTATAGACAAGCTCACCAACCTGAAAATAAACCCCTACATCACATAATGGGTTGCCAACTGGCTCACGGACAGAACCCACGTGGTAAGAGTTGCGAGAGCTAGGTCTGACTTTAAATTGGTTACAAGTGGCATTCCCCAGGGCTTAGTCATAGGACCCCTACTGTTTGGCATATACCTCTCAGAGGTACAGGCAAGCACAGGAGGACTATGGCTGTCCACGTTCACAGACGACTGCAAACTAGGGGCTATAACTGACTCTCCAGCTGACACAGACATCATCCAAAAGGGTCTCACTGAGACAGATACCTGGTGTCAAAACCATGGTCTCAAGCTAAATGCCAAAGAGTGCATAGTCATCCCCTTTGGAAAAAAACATAGTACCCACAAACTACCACATAGGTGGTAGCCCCTTAAATATGGAAAATGTAATAAGGGATCTGGAGACCCAAGTAGATAGTAACCTCTCCTTTGATAATCACATTGCCAAAGTGGTTAGAAAATCCTTCTATGTGGCCCACTTAATCAAAATGTTTTTGCATCCAGATCAAAGGAGGGCATTGTGACCCTCTCTGCATCACTCATCAGACCCATCATAGAGTACAACACCCCATTTTGGATGTACCTTACAAGACACTTGCAGCAGCTGGAAAGACCACAGATGCACCTCACCAAGAGGATCACTGGCCTCAAACAGATGACCTATGCAGCTCGACTAAAGAAACTCCAGCTGTACTCAGTTGCATACTGCCTACTCAGTGGTGATCTCTGCCTGACATACAAGGCCATGTCCAACTTAGAATTGATGGGCATGCTCCACCTAAAGAAAACCATATCCCCTCGAGCCACACGCTCCAGGAATCTAAAACTCACCACAACAATAAATAGGATGTGCTGGATGTATAGATTCCTGTCCCAGAGACTTCCCATGCTCTGGAGCAGGATTCCAATCTACATTAGGCAGAGCTTCTCGCTAACCCTCTTCAAGAGAAACATTGATGAGTGGATGGGAAACAGAAAGTATACCCCGGGGATCACTTCAATGGCTCTGCTGGACAGAGGCACAGGAAACTAATCTAAGGGGGCAGCAAAAGCCAACACTTTTCAGCTAGGCTTATAAATGCCTTTAGGAAGATAACCTAGTAACTATCTATGAATCTATGAACAACCCGAGCAACCATCTTTCTACCACAACCCGAACAGCCAATGAAAAAAAACATGTAACTGCTCCACCCACAAATTTCCCACACAAAAAGTAACACACCTACATAAACCACCCTGGCAAATATAACCAAAATAATGAAATGCTAACCCAGCAACCATGCCATCCACCTCCACCACACACCGATCATAGCTACTTACCAACTCTACCCCTATTCACAGGGACCCAGGCCTTCCTGCTCCACCATACCTAGAGGTTGTCTTGGACATGGCTTGCCTTATCAAGTTCACACAAAAATTGTGACTCCTACCCCAGTTACACTTGTATAACACCCTTTAAGCCCCTCCCTACCCTTACCTCATTTCCTCCCAACCATCCCTCCATCCCATTTAACCCTATCCTCCCCTTATCCTCTTAATTCCTGCTATTCAATTTATCTAGCCCAACTTGAAGATGTCCCAGGACAAATTGGTCTATTCCAAACCTCATAATTTGATGAGAAAGCCTATTAGTTCAGTATGATTTCAGAATAATTGTTTTAATTTAGACCAGGATGAATATCTTGCATTAAGAAATTTACATAGTTATACTAATTATAGATATAGGAAAGCTGATAAAGGGACTGGAGTGGTTATAATGGAAGTTGCAAAATATAATGAAGCAACGTTATCTTTATTGTCAGATTCTAAGACTTATAAAAAAAGTCTAAGGATCAAGTTAGGAGGAGTTTTCAAAATGTTGATCTTTCTCTTTTGGATTTTTTACACCAAGGGTACATTTCTATAGATTTATTTAATTGTTTTTTAGTTGAACAGCCACAACTTGGAATTTTATTTTGCATACTGAAAATGCATAACAATTCAGTGCATCCTCCTTTTAAGCCGGTTATTTCTGCACCACACACTACAGCAGTTAATATTTCAGTTTATTTGGATGAGTATTAACTCCTGTAGTGCAAAATAGTGCATGTTGCTTAAATGATTCACTGAGTTTTTAAATGAATTGAAAAATTATTCCGTTTGCAGTAATGAAACATTTCTTTATACCATTGATGTTTGTTCCTTGTATACTTCTATCAGACTAGAAGAATGGTTAGATTTTGTTAGCCTTTTTCTTAATAAATATGCTAGTCATTTTAATTTGGATATCAATAATAACTGTATATTGCTGGAATTAGTTTTTGGTAATAATTACTTTATTTTTAATAATATTTTCCAGCAGATAAGTGGTGTAGCAATTGGGAGAACATGTTGCCCCTGCTTTCACTAATTTAGTCATGTGTTGATGGGAACATGAATTTTTAATGAAGTTGTAAAATTATAGTTCATCAGCATTTACAAAAGATACATTGATGATTTTTTTTTTGGACTGGAGACATAGGTTCTTTTGAAGAATTTTTTCAACAAATTAATCACAGTGTTCAATAGGTAAAATGTAAAATTAGTGATAAAGGTAATACTGTTTACTTTTTAGACATTGAGGTGACTTATGATCCAGGATGAAAAGAAGTTTCAGAGTAATATTTATCATAAGAAAACTTTTACAAATAATTACCTTCATTTTGATAGTTATCATCATAATTTTATGAAATTAAATACTTTTAGAGGTCAAGTTATAAGATTAAGTAGGCTAATTAGTGATGATAATAATTTTATTCAAGAAGTGGAAGTGCTTATTGAATTGTTTACAGCTCGGGGGTATCCATTTAATAAACTAAAAGAAATTGTTGACAATGTTATATTCCCACCTATTCTTAAGAAATGATTCACTTGCAAAAAGGTATTGGTAGGTTCTAATAATGAAACTAATTATGACTATTGTTGTTCATTCCCAATACCTATGAGTATTGATGCTCCTTTAATTCAGAATATTATTTCCGACAATAGGAAAATGATCATGGGAAACAAAGAACTTTGTAAGATAGTTGGATCTACTCCTAATTTTATTTAAAAAAAACCCCCTAAAAATCTGAAACAAATTTTAGAACATTTCACAGCAGCAGAATAATGAGAAAAATGAGAAATGGGGGACATATGGTTCTTATTTTAGGTACATCTTGGCTGTTAATAGCTTTTATTTTAAGCATATCAATTATATGTTGGTAGCTAAAGGAAGATATGATTGCCAAAGTAAAGTATTAGTTTATTTAGCTTGTTGGTCATATTGTGACTATTTTTATGTAGGAAAAAGTACAAGAAAGTTAATTGATAAGATTAAATAACATGTGTGTGCTATTAAAAGAAAAGCTAAGACTTAACAAGTGGTAAATGTTATTCTGAAGAAGTTCTTATATGAAAAAGAATGAAAGCACTAAATAAACTTTGTTGGTTTAATACATGGTGGCAAGACTTTTATTGTACTGCATAGTAGTGTGTTTTTTCAATAAATCTGTACCTACACCTGTTCAAGCACTGAAAAAGCCTCATGGACACTTCTGCTTCTTACAGTGGGATTTTATTGAACTTTCTCAAGTGCCAACAGTTCTGTACAGGTTCATTGCTTCATTGTTATATACTATGCTAATGGTAAACAGGGCCTTTATAAGTCTAGCTATGCAATCCAACCCAATTGTGCCCCTATATATCATGGGCATTTATTAGGAGGTGGTATGTTAGTTAAGATGTTTTTAGAGGTTATGTGGGTGGTATGTTAGTTTTTATCATTACTGCCTGCCTCTGTCTATCACAGACATGGGGGAAAGACCTGGGGTGAATTTCTGATTTCCCATCCACTGGTCAAAGTTATGCTTAAACAGGGTTAGGTAAGGATTCTTCACATGGATGGGAAGCCTGTTCCAGAGCATGGGGATCATCTGAGACACATATCTTTCTCACCAACATGTTTTATTTGTGTCACAAGCAGATGTGCAAAACGTCCATCAGAGGTGGATGCTCTTTTTGTAACCAACATTTTTTTCTGGATGGGTAGAAGCATATCCACAAGTGAAGAATGTTGCAAACACAATAGCAAAGAAGTTTCTAATACTGCTATTTCCTAGATTTGGTGTTCCTTGTTGCATTCGGTCTGACCAGAGCTCCCATTTTCCTAGTCAGGTAATATGGCAACTTTGTAAGATCTTAAATGTTAAATTGCAATTTCATTGTTCTTATAGACTGCAGGCTTCTTTGATAGTGTAGACAGCCAACCAGATGGTCAAAATTAGGGTAGCTAAGGTTTGTGAAGAAACTAGTCTTAACTGCCCAGAAGCATTGCCTTTACTTTTATTTATTATTTTAAGTGTAGATCGTGCTCCTAGAAAATTGCCCCCTCATGAAATCCTCATGGACATACCTATGAGAGTGCCTGCTATCCCTCTCCCCAAGAACTTAGAATTGGAAGATATTGATGAAACCATGCTTTTGTATTGTAAATCCCCATGTTTTATTTTGCAAAAATAGCATAGTGCCCTTCATGCAGCCTAACAACCAACCGAGCAGAACCTTCATGACCTGTAGTCCCAAGATTTCATTTACATCAAATTACATTCCCAAAGAAACTCACTTAGCACCACATGGAAAGGACCAGGAAGTTAAATTGTGTGATTCTGCTACATCACCCTGTTCTGATTCAACCTCCAGTAATTCTTCTTCAAAATCAACATTATTTCTTGATTCTGTTTCCAGTATTATGAATGAATTTTGCCTTTTGAACACTGATTTAGACATTATATTATCTACAACGAGTTCCTTTTTAAGTTATCTGGGATTGATGCCCTTGGTAAATGATGTTTTGGAGACTGATTTCATTTGCACAATGGGCAGTTCACCCAACATCCTAGTTTATAGTTTCCTTAAAGGAAAGATTCATAAGGCCTATCATAAGAGAGACTCTGATGGCATTCCTAACCCAGCTGGAAAAATAGATGCCTCTTGGGTATATAATATGTTCTAAAAAAACTGCTTTTAAAGAGCTTGAGCACATGGATAATGATAATGGTGTCATTTCTGGAAGGAGTATTGTACCTGATTATGGGGTGGTGGACTCCTTCGGGGAGGTTAGGAAGCCATCTTAATCTCCTGGAAATATTAAGTAATTCCACTTTTGAGTCTATTAATTTGATAATCCAAGAACTGACTGCAATGTACAATGTGGTGCTGCAGAACTGCATGACACTCAACTTTATTCTTCCTTGTAAAGGGGGTACATGCATACTCATCCAAATGGGGTGTTGTTCTTTTATTCCTAATAACACAGTAGTGTAGTCAGTATAAAGTAATTCAGAAAGTCGCTGAATATTCACATGTCAAATAATCTGATAGTTCTCAATGGGCATGGTTAAGCTTTTCTCTGGATGGTGGAGGGAATTTAATTTTTTTGTTTGTTTTATGCTTAAAGCTATTCTAATCACATTGTCAGGCTTTATTCTATTTATGGTAAAAAAAATCACAAATTTAAAATTATTAGAATCCACAAAAGATGTCACATTGCAGATGCAGAAAAATGAATTGTTACTAGCGACCAATATTAATAAAAATCATACCACAGTATAAGATGTAAATAACGTGCTATAAGATTTTTAGTAAATATATGATTATATAAGAGATTGAGGGAATGTGAAAATATGCACAGTGGAGACTGCATTTCTAAAGATTATTTAGAGTGTTGTTCCATCAAGAAGGAGGCACGTTTTCATTGCAAATAAGACAGAAATAAAAAAGCATGTGAAGAATGTCTGACAGCAAGTGAAAGAGTGTCCTCTCATCTAAAAACTTCTACTCATTGTCCAGTAATGGGAAAAAATAGTATGGTTTGGCTGATGCCTTATAGCATCAGATGGGGGAATGTAAAGGGTGAGGAGTATGGAGAAGGCAAAATTGTAACGGGTGCAGTTCATTTATAATATGAAAACTGAAGAAACAAGGCAAAACTATGGCTGAAAAAGAAACCACAAAGACTTTTTCTTAGCGCTTTCTTTCTCTTTAATGTTTCAACAAGAAGTTCATCAGAAAAGTTTGCAAAACACAAACACACCCCTTAAAAAGACATTCAAATAATCACGTGATAAAGACAACCGATTCAAACAATCTAAAAATGGGCTTTGCCCCAAAATCATAATACTATTGGTTACTATTCTTTCATGCTCTAAAGTGCATGCAATTAAGTTTGAGTAAGCAGTATTACTTGTTAGCAATTGATTTGTAACTAAAATACCATATACATTCATCTTCAAATCCATTGTCTTAGTAAAAAAACACTTGATACTAATTGATTCATTTAAACCAGGCTGTTTATCAGCATTCAGCCTGATCTGCCAGTGTCTCTTTACTCTCTAGTAGTGTCTTGATGCCACCACTGAAATCCTCAATAAAACAGAAATAAAACAGCATGTGAAGAATGTCTGATAGCAAGTGAAAGAGTGTCCTTTCATCTAAAAACTTGTACTCTTTGTCCAGTCATGGGAAAAATAGTATTGTTTGGGTTGTGCCTTACAGCATCAGATGGTGGAATGTAAAGGGTGAGGAGTATGGAGAAGGCAAAATTTTAGTGTGTGCAGTTCATTTCTAATATGCTTTCATAACAAAATTGATTCTTGAATGTTCTTCAGTATGTATCGGAAGATTTTCTTCCTATCTAATATTACTAAACACCGACAGAGTAAGAAATGTATAAGTTATATTGGGAGTACAAAGTTCTATCATGGAATTTGAAACCCATGCCTAATATGTAAAGTCATAAACAAGTAGTCAGAGGATCTTATCAAAATGAGTGCTGTAGTGTTCATTTTTAATTGGTCAGTGATCATTCTATGATTGCTACAATAATGTTACATTTAATGAAAGAAAGTATAAAATATTCTGTATTCTGTTATTTTGAGGAGACAGAACCTTGATTTCCTAGTCTAACACATATGTATTTTTCTTTACGATAAAGGAGGCTGTTATTCTCTGCTGAACTTTCTAGTGTTTAAGTGATTTGGTATCTAACACCCTCTGAAGGAGATTGGAAACTGTAAACTGGTGGCAGGGGATAGTGTAGTTAGGCAGCATAGGATGGTGGTTTGTAGGATGACATTGGTGATCTAGAAGGGGGGGGGGTGAGTGTGAGGGCAGCACCAAGGATCAAATGGTGGAAATTGAAAAAAGGTAATTGTGAGGGGATGTCCAGGGAAGAGTTAAGACAGGCACTGGGTGGTAGTGAAGAGTTACTGAATAGCTGGGTAACTATAGCAGAGCTAGTAAAAGAGATGGCTAGAAAGGTGCTTGGTGTGACATCTAGACAGAGGAAGGAGGACAAGGAGACCGGGGGGTGGAATGAAGAAGTACAGGAGAGTATACAGAAAAAGAGGTTGGCAAAGAAGAAGTGGGATTATCAAAGAGATAAAGAAAGTAGACAAGAGTATAAGGAGATGAGGTGCATGGCAAAGAGAGAGGTGGCGAAGGTAAGGATAAGGCATATGAAGAGTTGTATAAAAGGCTGGACACTAAAGAGGGAGAAAGGGACCTGTACCAATTGGCTAGACAGAAGGACCGAGCTAGTAAAGATGTGCAGCAGGTAAGGGTGATAAAGGATAATGAGGGAAATGTACTCACAAGTGAGGAGAGTGTGTTGAGCAGATGGAAAGAGTACTTTTAGGGGCTGATGAATGAAGAGAATGAGAGGGAGAGAAGGTTGGATAATGTGCGGATAGTGAATCATGAAGTGCAAGGAGGAAGTAAGGATAGCTATGAAGAGGATGAAAAACGGAAAGGCTGTTGGTCCAGATGACATACCTGTGGAAGCATGGAGGTGTTTAGGTGAAATGGCAGTGGAGTTTTTAACTAGATTGTTTAATGAAATCGTGGAAAGTGAGAGGATGCCTGAGGAATGGAGAAAAAGTGTTTTGGTACCGATTTTTAAGAATAAGGGTGATGTGCAGAGCTGTAGTAACTACAGAGGGATTGTTATTAAAGACCACAAATTGAATTTCACATCAAATGGTTTTAGTTTATAAAAGGTCTTAGTTAATTTTTGTTTTTGCATTGAACATTACTGATTTAATAGAAAAGGGTTTTTAAAGAAACTTAGTAATCAGTTTTTTTAATTAATGTATTTGTGTGATTGGTTAACCTATTAATTTATGTATAAAAGGCTCAGTTTTTAGTCAGAGGTTATCTGAAGAAGTCAGTGTAGTAGGACGAAAACACAGCTGTATTTAAGGCATTAATGCTCACTTGTTTGACGTGACCTTTGTGGATTATTAAATAAACTATTAACTTCATCCAGTTTGTCTCCAGCAGTCGGTGGCACTTTATTTATTTATTGTTTTTTCATTGTACCTTGGTCTTTTGTTTATTGGATTTTCTGCTATGGAGAAAATGGACCCACTGGAAGGGAAAGGGGCGGATGAAATTGGACAATCGAGAAAGCTTATTGGTCAGCTAACCGAGCTGATTGATTTACTGACACCTCTGACTCAGTCCTTGATAGGACTATGCAGCAACGTTTGTGTCCACAATGCAGAAGTACTGGAAGTGGATTCCAGGCCAGGCATTCATTGTGGGCAGCAAAATGACAAAAATGGATCGAAGGATCGAAATGAGGTTGGCAATAATTCTTTTAATGCTGCTATAACTCCAGGAATTCTGTGTGAAGCGGGGAATTCTGGTGGTAACACAAACGTAAAAAATGGTACCATTCCAGCAGGTCAAAAAACAGTTTCTAATCACACGACTTTTTCAGGTACTGTTAACATCAATAATGATTGTGGCTCTGGTTTACATTTAAAAGAAATCAAGGACTGGTTATTTTAGAAAGTATACTTTTAAAAACAAACTGCCTAATGGACAACCTGTAGTGGCTGACTCTTATAGAGTCAAGTTGGACAATTTGGGTAAGCTTATGTTAAAGTACCGGACCCTGGAGATCGAAAATGAATATTTAAATGAATGCATTTGTAGGGGTATAGTCCCTAAAGGACTAAGGGTTATTAAATATCCCAAAATGTTCGTGAAGGGTCTGTTTTTCATAAAGAATTAATTGAGCTATTCAATAATTGTGGTTTAGACATGCTGAAACTTATTATTAAGGAAAACAGTAGGAACCAGGTTGTTTTACAGAATGAAATAACCGAACTTGATCAGTGTATAAAAGATGATTTAATTTTTACTATTACGGAAGAGAATGATAAGTATTTTAATATTAGGGGAGAGATTGATGGTAAGTGTATGGATATTATTCAAAGGAAATTCAAGAAACTTGAATGTGATACTGAGGAATATAAAAATGGTACAGTATACCCCCAACCAAGGGTTTCAGGTTTCTTGAAAAAACTGTATGGAAATAATAATGTTCAGGACAACCAGGTGGATTTTGAGGATGATAATGTATTTCAAGAAGGGGGACCCTCTTATGAAGAATCCCCCCCTCCGTAGATCTGAGAGGTTAATGAATAAACCTGGGTACCAAGATAGACATTTTCCATGGAGAGGGGGTGAACGGGGAGGGGCAAATACTAATTAGTGAACCCCCCTAATAATCAATCCAATTGTAGTGATATTTTGGTCTGTGGTGTTAAGCACACTTTTAATGAGTTCAGTATTTATAATTTTAGCAACATATTACTAGAAAAAGAGCATTTTAGCCTGCTTTCAAAAGGTTTTAAATGTATAGCTTACAAAAAGGGTGAACTTACACAGACTTTGTTAGATATAAAGCTTTTTTTAAGAAAAATTAATTTAGGTTTATTATTACCTTCTGGGGGAGATGTATTTAATCAACAATTGAGGAAAAGAACTGTATTCAATCCACCCCTGCTTCCACAATTGAAAAATTTAGAAATCTTAATGGAAGAAGAACTAAGAAGTAAGTTTAAGAAAGTGGGGTTTAGGCCCGATCTGAGCAACAATGAAAGGGATATTTTATATATTTTAAGAGATAATCATGAAATCAGAATTATGAAACCTGACAAAGGGGGAGGAGTAGTTTTAATGGATAATATCATATACGAAGGCAAAATGAATGAAATTTTAATGAATGAGGAAGGATATACCAACCTGTCTATTAATGAAGTAAATATTGCATATAATAAAACTGATATTTGTTTGAAAGACATGTTTTATGAAGGGTTATATGATAAAAAAAAATGATTTCTTAAAAATTGATAAACCCAGAGTCCCTACCATTTTTGGGATCCTTAAGATTCACAAAAATGAAGGGACCCCCATTAAGACCTATTGTCTCAGCTTGTGGCTCAAAAACACAGGGCCTAGCTAAGTTTATTGATAATAAGTTAAAAGATTTGTGGATTAAGAAAGAATCTATTTTAAAGGATTCTTGGGACTTTCTTGAAGTCATTACTGAACAGTTTTTTTGTGATAATTTGTTGTTTGTTACTATTGATATTGTGGATCTGTTTTCTAGTATCCCCCACATGGAAGGGATGGAAATGTTTGAGGAGACTGTGTTTCAAAATGACACATTGTCATATAACGACAAAGTGGTTTGTGTATCACTAATGGACATAGTCCTTAAGTACAACTTCCTAAATTTTTGTGGGGAGTTTTACAAACAAGTTAGGGGTGTTGCAATGGGTGCAGCCGGTGCCCCCACCTATGCTAATTTGGTGTTGTCTAGGTGGGAGGAATCGTACATTCTAGAATCCAGGTTTCAGCCATGTTGGAAATTATATCGAAGATTCCTGGATGATATAGTAATTTTATGGACAGGGGGTATTACGAAATTAGAAGCATTCATGATATATTTAGGTGAAACAACTACATTTTTTAAATTTACTTTCAATGTTTCCCCTGAGAAGTTACAATTTTTGGATGTAGAAATATACAAGAGGAATGGTAGATTTGAATCTAGAATATTTAGAAAACCCACCTTTTGTAATTCATTTCTACACTATCAAAGTGCACATCCTTATTACTGTAAAAAGAATATTGTGAAGGGACAATTTGTCAGAGGAAGTCGTATGACCACCCTGGATGCTGATTTTATGGAAGAATGTAATTTACTTAGCAAAATGTTTTTAGAAAGAGGATATCCCTAGGAATTCATTGATAAAATTGAGAAGGAGGTTATGGATGGGAGAAAATGTAGATTTAAACCCATCCTTGGAAATAGGGCCCTTATTAATGTAATTCATAATTTTTCATTGAGCCCTAACCCCCCTTCTACTAATCAACCTGATTATAGGCAAGCACTAGTTCTTGAATACAACGCCTTTAACAATAACATCACAAGAAAGGTTGTTGAAAAGGAATGGGCCAAGTTCATTAGTTTGACTGACTTGGAACTAATCAATAGAGTTGACTGCAACGTTGTGTATAAGAATTCAAATTCTTTTAAGAAATTGTTGGAATATAAAGGCCCTTGTAAATCAGCTAGGATTAGGAAGGGTACATTCAAATGTGGGCATTGTGCACAATGTAGCAACATTATTGACACTGAAAAAATCTTCCTAGAAAGTAGACAGAGGTGGATTATTAGTAATGATTATTGTAATTGTGAGACCAAGGGAGTGGTTTATATAGGTTTATGCTCAGAATGTAATTCTTTTTATGTGGAAAAAACAGAGAGAATATTAAAAAGGAGAATTTATGAGCATAAATATGAAATGTCAATAAAAAGGAAAGAAATGCTCTATATAAACACACCACGGTCTCTCCCAATGCAAAATTCCATTTCATGGTTCTAGAACAAGTTAAGAAAGATGTGAAGGGTGGGTTGTGGGAAGAGAATTTGGAATTTAGAGAATTATGGTGGCAAATCTCTCTTGATGCCACCCCCCCCCCCCCCAGGTCATAATGAATTAATTTCCATTGTACCACTTTTAAAATTAAAAGCAGGAAAATTATAAAGTTCTAATATGTAATTTGTAATACAACCAGCAGATGGCAGGCTATTCTCATTTATTTTATGCTTATTTTATGCTTATTCTAGTATTTTTTCATTTTTTAAGAGAATTTATTTATACTTAGGATTTTAACTATTTATTCATGGTGAAAAAGAGTTATTAAAGACCACAAATTGAATTTCACATCAAATGGTTTTAGTTTATAAAAGGTCTTAGTTAATTTTCGTTTTTACATTGAACATTACTGATTTAATAGAAAAGGGGTTTTAAAGAAACTTAATAATCATTTTTTTAATTAATGTATTTGTGTGATTGGTTAACCTATTATTTAATTTATGTATAAAAGGCTCAGTTTTTAGTCAGAGGTTATCTGAAGAAGTCAGTGTAGTAGGACGAAAACGCAGTTGTATTTAAGGCATTAATGCTCACTTGTTTGACGTGACCTTTGTGGATTATCAAATAACCTATTAACTTCATCCAGTTTGTCTCCAGCAGTCAGTGGCACTTTATTTATTTATTGGTTTTTCGTTGTGCCTTGGTCTTTTGTTTTCTTCTACAGAGGGATTGAACTGATCAGTCACAGCATGAAGTTATGGGAAAGAGTAGTGGAAGCTTGGTTAAGAAGGGAGGTGATGATTAGTGATTAGCAGTATGGTTTCATGCCAGGAAAGAGAACTACAGATGCGATGTTTGCTCTGAGAGGGTTGATGGAGAAGTACAGGGAAGGTCAGAAGGAGTTGCATTGTGTCTTTGTGGATTTAGAGAAAGCATATGACAGGGTGCCTAAAGAGGAGATGTGGTATTGTATGAGGAAGTTGGGAGTGTCAGAGAAGTATGTAAGAGTTCATAGATTCATTGGTTCATACTAGGCTATCTGCTCTGGGGCAATTATAAGCCTAGCCCAATTCTGTATGGCTTACGCCACCCCTTGATTTGAGTATACTGTGCCCTTTTTAAGGTTTAGTTTACTGTGCCTCTGTCTAATAGTGACATGAGAGTAATCCCTGGGACAATCCTACGATCCCCCATCCACCTATCGAGATTCTTCTTGAAGAGATTCAGTGAGGTGCTCTGCCTCACATGAACTGGAATTCTATTCCAGAGCGAAGGGAGCCTCTGGGTTATGAACCTGTCCCTCCAGCAAGTTCTATTTATTTCTGTGTTGAAGTTCAAGTCCCTCGAGCGTGTGGCTCTAAAGGATTTAGATTTACTGAGGTGGAGCATGTCCATTAATTCTGGATTTGACATAGCTTTGCATGTCAGGCATAGATCGCTTCGAAGTAGGCAGTATGCAACTGAGTAGAGCTGGAGTTTTTTTAACTGAGCAGCATATGGCATCTGTTTGAGACCCTTGATCCTCTTGGTGAGATACTTTTGGGGTCTTTCTAATTGCTGCAGGTGTCGGGTAAGGTACATCCCAAAAGGGGCATTGTATTCTATGATGGGCCTGATGAGGGATGAATAAAGGGGCACAATTACCTCTCTTGATCTAGATGTGAAACACTTCGTGATGAAGTGGGCTATGTCGAAGGTCTTTCTAACCACTTTGGCAATGTGGTTTTCAAAGGAGAAATTGCTATCAACTTGGGTCCCCAGGTCCCTAATAACTTTCTCTGCACTTAATGGGTTTCCGCCTATGTGGTAATTTGTGGGCACATTGTTTTTGCCAAAGGGTATGACTATACATTTTTTGGCATTTAGCTTTAAACCATGGTGCTGGCACCAGTTATCTGTCTCTGTGAGACCTTTTTGAAGGATGTTTGTGTCAGCTGGAGAGTCGATTATGGCACCTAGTTTGCAGTCGTCTGCAAACTTGGTGAGCCATAGTCCTCCCACGTTTGCCTGTACCTCGGAAAAGTATATACCGAACAAGAGTGGTCCCAGGACAGAACCCTGTGGGATGCCACTTGTGACCGGTTTCAAGTCAGACATGGCTTCAGCAACTCTCACTCTGTGGGTTCTGTCTTTGAGCCAGTTTGCGACCCATCTTGTGACATAGGGGTTTATATTTAAGCTGGATAGCTTATCTATGATGCCCCAGTGGAGTATTGTGTCAAATGCCTTTGCAAGGTCCAGACAGGCTGTGTGGACTACCTTCCCTTCATCTATGGCTTTGGTGACTGTTTCAAAGAAGTCAGCCAGGTTCAAAAGGCAGGATCTGCCCTTGACAAAGCCAAACTGGGTAGGATCTAGTGTCTGTAGGTCCCCAGTGTCTTTGTTTATGAGCTCCATGATGATCCTCTCCATAGCCTTGCAGAGTAAGCTAGTCAGGCTTATGGGGCGATAGTTTCCAGGGTCCGTAGAGGCTCCACCTTTGCGGAGTGGGACCACTGTTGCTGTGCGCCATTCTGTGGGCACATATCCTGTAGTGAGGCTGAGATTGTATAGCTGTTTTATTTGAGGGATTAGTTCCTCTTGGAGTTCATGTAGGATGCAACCTGGGACGCCATCTGGTCCCATGGAAGCAGTGTTTTTTGCTTTGGAGAGGGCAGCCTTCACCCGAGCATCAGAGATGTTTGGGAGGCAGCCCTCTGCCGGGATAGATACTTGCTCTTTTGGGGGGGGGTGGAGAAGTTTGCACTGAACCTGTCTGCCAGGATATTGGCGATGTCTGTGGGTTCAGTGTATTTTTTGTCATCTAGAATCAACTCAGAACAAGTCTGGGAGTTGCATCCCAGGTTCCTAACATAACTGAAAAAAGCCTTATGATTGTCTTTGGTGTCCTGTGCAATTTTTCTCTTGAAGCTGGCCTTGGAGGATTTTATGAGGGATCGTAATTTTTTGCTAGTACTGAACAGAGATAACTTCCCTGTTAGGGATTTTGCTCTATCATGTAGTAGCTTCCTCCTTCTGTTGTACAGTTTATTTATGGCAGGGGTCCACCAGACTGGATGCCTGCCTTTGGATGATTGGGTCTTGGTTTTGTTTGGGATAACATGATCCATGCATTCCTGGAGATGTCCGTAGAATGCGTTTATATAGGATTCTGCAGTTTGGGCCATAGTTTCCACTGGCCCTGGGGCCTTGAAGGATTCCACTTCAGTTTTGAGAAGTGAAAAGTTCACTTTTGAGAAGTTTTTCACTGTGGTTTTCTGGGCTGGGGGTGGGGTCGGGATGTGAACATCCAGTGAAATTAATTTATGGTCTGATCTTACCAATGAGGGATATACTACTGGTGTGGAGCATAGAGTCCCCATGTTGGTAATGATCAGGTCTAGTATGTTGTCCCTCTTGTGGGAGTGGTGACTAGTTGTTCCATAGCATTTGAGTTTATAATTTCCAGGAACCTTTGGGCTAAGGTGCTGGGGCTTGAGTAGTGCTCCCAGTCAATGTTTGGGTAGTTGAAGTCACCCAATATAATGGTGTTCGGAGAGATCTTCATGTTCTCCAATGTTTTCAGGAAAGCTGAGTGGGATTCCTGACTTTGAGAGGGTGGTCTGTAGGATGCTATAAACTGAAAAGCAGTCTTGCCCACTGTTAGTTGCACATGGATGGTCTCTCATACTTCGTGCAATGCCACTAACCTGGAGGTGTGGATATCCTTGATAAATATGGAAACTCTCCCTCCTTTTGTGGTTCGGTCTGGGTTTTGGGGCCGAAAAGCATGATATGAGGTATAGCCTGCTAGTGCTGGGGTGCTCTCTGGAGCCTTGAACCAGGTTTCTGTCACTGCACAGATATCGATGTTCTCCATACTGAGGAGAGCTTCGAGTGTGTGCATCTTGAGGTTAAGACTTCTGGTGTTAAGCAGCATTACCCTTAGTTTCTTGTTCCTTGTGCTGTCTATGGGGGTGGGTTTGACTTTTGCACCTTGCCTAAAAAAGGCACTATGGGGGTGGCAAGAGCCTTTGCAAATATGCGAAAGCCCAGTGGTGACAGGTGCAAGCTATCCCTAGCGAAGCAACGTGGCTTGTCGAGCATGTCATCCCAGGCTGACAGACACTGGATCCCCTTTGAATGACACCGAAATTTTAGTCAATTGTTAAAATCGATCATTTTGTCTTTGTACTGTGGCATCATTCTAGGTGAGGGTAAGATGCTGCTCAAGGTCAGGGTCATACCAGCCTGGGCTACATGATCAGAGAGCTCCTCTATGTCTCTTTTCATGTAGTCCAGGGAGGTACGTCTCAGGTCATTCACACCAGCATGTACAATGACTGAGTCATATTTGTATTTGCTTTGGAATGACCTGAGTGCTTGCATTATGTGGCGGATCCTAGCACCCAACAGGCAGCTCACCATGACCTTCTCTTTATTCAGCCTGGTGAGCGGGACATCAGTGTGGCTGACAATAGAGTCACCTATTACAAGAGTATCAGGTGTGTTATTCAGCCTTAAGGGCTGTGGCTGCTTGTCACACTGACTTTGTGGGCTATGTGTTGTGCATGTTTTGTTTTGATGTAGCGTTTGCTTGGATGTCTGCTTTGGAGGTCTCTGTTGCTTAGGTAGATTATTATTTAGAGCCTCCGAGTATGTTTTTGTGTATTTATGTGTTTGGTTCGCTGATGTGGTGGGACTATGTGATACTGGAATTGTGTTGTATGAGGTTAACTTCTCCTCCTGACTGGTTACACCAGTTTTGAGATGAGAGAGCTCAGCCTCCAGTTTGGCTAAATAGTTGCATCTCTCACATATATTAGAAACTGTTTGGAGGAGGAGAGGGTTGTCCATGTACATGAGACAGTTATAACATTGCCTCAGAATTCCCAGATTCACCAGCTGGACTGGAGAGGAAACTATTGACTGACCTTTGGACATGCTAGAGTAATATAGGGAAACTGAATTTAAGATGGACCAATAGAGGACAGGGTAATCGTAGAGAGTATAAGAGTAAGTAGTGCTTATGGTTTAATAGTGCTAACTTGTAGGATTACTTAATTGGATCAGTGAATGGGCCTTAGAATGAGAATATGGTGTTTAAATTGAGAGATAGAGCAGTTCTATGGGAAAAAGTGAAGAGCAGACTTTGTGAAGCCAGGAATAGTTTAAACCCAATTAGGCGGTGCTGCCCGCTGTTGCTCTATGCACAAAAATGCACAAAACCGCACAAAAGAGGGTTTTAAGAGAGGAAGATGAAGGAGTTTGGAATTGACCGACACCATAGTGTGACAGCGGTGAGGTCTGTGGTGAGAGTGACGGATGCATTTAAGGTGGAGATGGGATTACATCAAGGATCAGCTCTGAGCCCATTCTTATTTGCAATGGTGATGGACAGGTTGACAGACGAGATCAGACAGGAGTCCCTGTGGACTATGATGCAGATGACATTGTGATCTGTAGTGAGAGTAGGGAACATGTGGAGGAGACCCTGGAGAGGTGGAGATATGCTCTAGAGAGAAGAGGAATGAAGGTCAGCAGGACTAAGACAGAATGTATGTGTGTGAATGAGAGGGAGGATAGAGGAATGGTGAGGATGCAGGGAGTAGAGGTGGCAAAGGTGGATGCGTTTAAGTACTTGGGATCAACAGTTCAGAGTAATGGTGAGTGTGGAAGAGAGGTGAAGAAGAGAGTACAGGCAGGATGGAGTGGGCAGAGAAGAGTGTCAGGAGTGATTTGTGACAGACGAGTACCAGTAAGAGTGAAAGGGAAGGTCTACAAGAGGGTAGTGAAACCAGCTATGTTATATGGGTTGGAGAGAGTGGCATTGATAAAAAGGCAGGAGTCAGAGCTTGATGTGGCAGAGTTGAAGATGTTAAGATTTGCACTGGGTGCGAAGAGGATGGACAGGATTAGGAATAAGTATATTAGAGGGTCAGCCCAGGTTGGAAGGTTTGGAAACAAAGCCAGAGAGGCAAGATTACATTGGTTTGGACATGTGCTGAGGAGAGATGCACAGTATATTGGCAAAAAGATGATAAGGATGAAGCTGCCAGGTAACAGGAAAAGAGGATGGCCTAAGATAAGGTTTATGGATGTGGTGAGAGAGGACATGTAGGTGGTTGATGTGACAGAGCAAGATGCAGAGGACAGGAGGAAATGGAAACAGTTGATCTGCTGTGGCAACCCCTAATGGGAGCAGCCGAAAGAAGAAGAAGACCCTCCAGCAATTAAACTTTTGTAAAGATTGTCGGAGTTGCCATACATGCAATACTTCAAATTTTGTGGGTAAGGGAGAATAAGCTCAGTTTTAACCTTTTTAACCATATAACTTCTGCAACATGTTTCAGAAATCATTAACCAAAAGAGCTAAGATTACATAAACAACATCAACAGCAAATGATTATCCCTAGAATATTTAATAAGAAAGCAGGATTGTGTTATTCTTGCCATAACAGAATCATGGCTAAATGATAAGGTATGCTTACTCAATGTGTTTGACATATGCTAAGTAGTAGACTCTTACTACTAGTTAAGAACAGACCAAATGTTGTTGTGCTTATCTCAAAGAATGTCCAGGTGGAGAGGATAAAGCCCATATCTAGCTGATTCAGAGCATAGCAACTGGCCACACCAACATCTACTTATGGGTAGCATGCAATCCCCTCACACACACACTCAAAAACAATCATAGAGTTTCTCAAAAATTCCTGTCTGGGATTTAATGTGAACAACTTCATACACCTCAGTGAACTCAGCTTAAAATGGATTGCTTAAAGAACTCTGAGCTCAGCAGAAAACTCGCCCACTTCACTTTTTTATAATGTTTGCTCTAGTTTTTGCCTGTCTTTTGCCTATTTGGTCATATTTTCAATCTCACATTTTCTATGGCATTTTGCAATCAGCACATAAACATGCCATCATTACATCACTTTCTATAGTTTCTCCTTCTACCCTCCCCCAGGACTACCACAAAAATTAGCAATCCTCTGGTCGTTAACCAAATATGTAAAAAAATATTCATAACTAGCACTAGGAACTTGATTATGTCAGTATTGCTGCTTGCCACAAGCCCAACATAAGTTCAGATGAGGTATTAACACCCTAACAAAATTACTAAGAAGCAAATAAAAAAATTACAACTCCATCAAAAGCACAAGCTGGTTTAGTTCCTATATGCCTCAGCTACTGCCTTTCAGGGAGGATAAAATTACATGGCAGAGAATTTACAATACATAACAGCGCCAAAACATAATTAATCACAGTTAATCAACAAAACCTTCCAATTATATTCCTGATTAAAACCAAAGGGAGTACAATGGTTATTTTTCAGAATAAAACATCCTTTCTTATTTTTTAATATTTGTTTTAAAACTTTTGTCACACTTACATTTAAAACAGACTGTTCCAAAACAAGCAGTTTCAAGACATTCCCCTTATTAACATGTTTTTCATTAAAGTGCTTCATTCCTGGAGGAGGCCTATTAACTTTTCTTATGTACTTCAAATGTTCTTGTATCCTACACTTGAAACTTATTTTAGTTTTCCCTATAAAAAATGAACTGCGACTATATTTGATGGCATAAATCACATGTTCAGTAAAACAGGTTTATCTTCCTATAACTTTGAATCTTTTACCATTAAAACTGTTAAAAGTAGGACCATGCTGAGCAAATACCACAAGAAAAAATGCCTGTCAGACTTATTTCATTATTTACAGTACTTTCCCAAGATAGCCTAAAATAACTCATTGTGAACATATCACGTAGACTTCTACTTCTGAAATATAATATCTTAGAAAGTTCATCTTGTACGATCTTATAATGTGGTCATTCAGTATCAGGCTTTTGATAGAGCTGTGATGTTTCTTTAGGTTATTAACACCCTACCTTCAGTCAAGAAGTTACAAAGGCATAATCTTCAGCAGTTAAGAAAAAGTCATATATAGCTTCTGCTTTCACAAGATTTAGAGCACTCTTTAAATCACCATATTATTCTCTCATGGTTCCTAAACTGAAACCAATGGGATTTGAGGAATGTACAAGTTTATGATACAAGAATACCTAAAAAAAATTAAGTTTTCTCTGGCCACAAAAAAAAAATCTAGGCTCATTTTTGAGTTTGTGCTGTAACCATTTAGTTTGCACTATTCATTGCTTTTTTAATATTGCACCTGTCTAAAGATTCATGTCAATGTACACAAATATGATATTCATCTTAGACATGGCAAAGTGATACATGTAGTCAATAAAGTTTGCAGAAAAGAGTGTTTAAACTTCTGGAAATAGTTAGCCAGCATGAAAAGTCAAAAGTCAAGCTCCTTTGGACTCCAGTAAGACTGAAAGATGCCATTCAAGGTAGCAGAACTCTGTCTTTTCAAACTTAGTTGTGTAGCACAAACACCTTGGTGTCTGTCTGTTTGGCCTCAACTTTTCACTGAAAATTAATAGAAAATTCAGAGATGAGAAGTTCTTCAGCTATTGCTGTGCTGCTATAAATTATTTACAATGTTACCAATGTCAACAAGGGAAACAGCAAAAATATACTGTTATTGAAACATGTATGCCATTGCAAATCACACTAGTGCAGGTAATGTCAAGATCAGGAATGGAACAGTGGAAGCTGCATCAAATAATTGATTTATTAAAATGGTCAAAGCAGCAGCTTCAGCAACTGTAGAGTTCTGATGAGTCTTAGTACATTGCAAGAAGAAAGTGCTTAACTACTCTCTCTTTTTTTATTATTTACATTTGTGGAGTTTTGCTAATTAATGTCAAGCAAAGTTCCTCATTAACACTCTTCAAGAAAAATCTTGATGAGTGGATGAGAAATAGGAAATACACCCCGGGAATCACTTCTGTGGCTCTGCTCAACAGGGGCACATGAAATTAACTTTCTTGGGTTGGCGTAAGTCAGAGAACTTTGTTGGCTAGGCTTACTTAGGCCATTGGGCTGATAGCCTAGTACCTACCTGTGAACCTATAATCAGTTCTTTTGGCCTGGCTGACCAGCATAGCTGCTGTTTTGAGCATTTTAATAAATCAGTTATTTGATGTGGCTTCCACTGTTCCATTTCTGGTATTGACTTTCCGTGTACTGGTATGATTTGATTACAAGTGAGGTCGGTGCACGGGCATAGTGTTTTTCATTCTTGTAGTTGCCCTAATTTCCCCATCATAATAACAACAACTTACTACATACTAATAACAACTATCAAAGCCAAATTCATTTCACTGTAATTTGCAAGTCATTCCTAGAGCAAATCTTCTTTTAACTTCTCTGACCTTTAAACTCCTATCCAGAATACTCCCCACAACCTAACTTTAAAAAAAAAACACTGCTGAATCCTAAAATTATTAAGTAAGGTCACAAGGTCAAGGGTTACTAATGTGAAAAGGCCCTCTTTCTCCCTAGCAATTTTGAAAAAGCTTTTTTCTCAGGTTGTCTGAGCTGCTTGGGATCATCTACCTCCTCAGTTAGGAAAGACGTGAACAGCTTCAGCTTCATGAATAACGTCTGATTTCCTAACAGAAACTTGAGAAATCCATTGTTTCATGTAAAATGGATGGACCTCATTTACTTGTTTTGGTGATCTCCTACTGTACTCTGCTGCTTTATTTATATGCTTGAAACTTTTTTGACTGCTATTTCTTTTATCCTGTATTTCAGCCATTTTTCTAGTGATGATTAGATATATTATTCAATCTTGTTCTCTTTGACTGATTTTCCCATATTTCTTTACACTGACTGTATGTGTCAAATTTTGTTAAGCACTACTGCATCTTTTATGTTTACATATGTTTTTGGTATTGTACCAAGCTGTGGCTGAAAAGTATTATCACATACATAAATAGCTAAGTAAATTATTCCGTTAGTCCAAGACACTGAAGATGTAGAATCCCAAAGCTGAAGTTTTAAATAGAGATGGTGCTTTTAGCAGAAGTTTTGATGCATTTCCTGTAAGGCATTTAAGAAATGCAATAAGCATCTGTCAGAAGAATGTAAATAGTCAGACAATTAGTACAGATTGTTAAGAATCGAATATGCTAATGAGCCATTTCCTGTAATCCGGGGTGGAACTCTTGCTTCCTTCCTCCTTCATTTGTCTACTGTGCGACTCTGAGCATGTCGTATAACCAAAGAGGGCTCCAATTGCTATTGAAAAGGGGCAATAGTGTCCAATGTGCTTACCTGATCCATACATGTATTAAAATAATATAAACAAATTGGTTGCAACTGCTAAGCAGTACCAGAAGTTTTGTGTCTTAAAGTGAGTGCAGTTGATCATTTTGCATTTAGTTTGATGTATTGTTTCGTAAGAAGTGGCAACAAACCATTAAACTGTATTAGTGTAATTGTATTAGGACATGATACATCATTTGGGGTGAAGTAAACAGATGCATAACTGCTGATTAATGAGTGACTTTAAAGTTAGGACATGATACATCATTTGAGGTGAAGTAAACAGATGCATAGATTTAGATATTGCTTTATATTTAGTGCTACCTGTGCTTTTCATAGTTAAGTTTCTTGAGTTTGAATACATTATGAATGTAGAGATTCAGGAAACTGAGTGTTGGGCTATTATAGTAGAACCACCACTGTCAGGCAGTGCTAAATATTTTTTGCAGAGCTCCACCTGCAGTAGAAAGTTTGGAGTCTTTCAATGGAAGAATGGAATGATGGAAAGAACTGAACACATACTGACAAAGAAATCAACAGAAGAATGGAAAGGCTACTTTGTGCATTTGCTTGTTCTTAAATGCACAAATACATAGGAAATAGAAGCATTTTAGTCACAACCGCTAATGTTAAATAGACTTCAAAAGACATTTTCTGTTATAAACTAGGATAATCAAAGATTGTGCATAAGAATTTGAAATAATAACAGAGAGAAAAATGCTTGTAGCAGAAGAAGTACCTTCATTGATTAATAAAAGAATGGTAACATCTACCATCAGAACAGATATCTGACATTCAGAAATATCTGATTTGAAATCAATTTTTTTTTTAAAAAAGAAACACATCATTACAGATTATACATCATTAGAGCAAAGCAGTCAGAAATGCCTATGTTAGCACAAGTTGCTTAGAAAGCAGCCAGTATACACCAGAATGCAAGACTCTCATTCCTGTTTCTCTGCTCTAATATGTGTTCATATCTACTGCTATTATTATGCAGTGCTACAATTTATGTCCTAGCACATGCTGAAAACGACTGATGGCACATTTATTCATAGCATTAGTGCTTTGTAATGATCGTTAACTTTCACTCAGTTACCTTGAATAATGATACATTTGACTTTAAAAGCATAACTGTATGAGTGAGAGAGTACTTGCAATTTGTGCAAAGACGGAGATATGCATATCTGTTCTCTGTTATGAAGCTGGGAGAGTCTTAACTTCTGTAATTATGAGATTGTGCATGTAGCTAAAAAAATCTTATGTAGTTATTGTTAACACAATCTTGCTAAGATAATGTTAGACAGTATCGAGGTATACTCTAGTCATCCTTAGACAAGTGTGCTTTAGTATCTGCTAGAGATCTCTAGTATTATACTATGTGTATATCAATGCTATACAATTCTCCTAGCATCTGTTGTTGGCAATGATGTGGTATCCTCAATGGTTTTATAATCTAGTGTGCACTTTCCTTGCATGTCACAGAATTTCTTTTCAGCTTTTTTTTTTTGCATTAGACCATATGTATTATTAATTAATAAATGCATAAAACAAAGTAAAATTATCTAATTTTCTTGTTCGTATCTTAAGGCTTCATTAATATCTCAGTCCATTGGGGCATATAACATTTTTTAGTTCAGGTTCTCACAGGAGCTGATCCATCCAGCATTCATTGAGTAGCGAAAACCTGCTTCTGGATAGGATGCCAATCTATTGTGGAAGGCGCATGCGCACACACACACACGCACACACACACACACACACACCAAAAGCACACCTAGTTTGAAAAATCGCCAGTTCACCTACAAATAAAACCCTTTTTCCTAAAACAATTATAAAGTATTGTAACCAACTGCGATTGCTTTTTCAGATGTTATTTGCAAAATTCGCCAGTTCACCTACAAATAAGAACTTTTTTCCTAAAACAATTAGAAAGTATTGTAACCAATTGTGATAGCTTTTTCCGATGGTATTTGCAAAGACATTTCAGTTCTAATAGCACTGGACCTTATTTTGGTGTTCTGTATTTAGTTTGGAATAATTAACTCTAAAAAGCAATCTTGTACAAATGTCCACCAACACTAAATATTCATTTGATTCCATACTGCCATATTTAATTTATTGAATTAAATTATCTAGCATTCCAGGTTAGTTAGTATTGTTTACAGTACATTGTCACAGCTTCCAGGCAGATTGTAATTAGTCACAGTATATTTTTCTTATGTTGTCCTTTATTTTTTTTCTGTTTTCCCATTCTGTGTGTCACTGAAGTATTAGAAGATCTACACGTAGACAATATATAAGAATTATAATTCTTTTGATAACACAATGCACTCATTTTTTTTGTTACAGCCTTACTGGGAAAAGAAAGTTTATTTAGATTACAGAGAATAACTACATCTCAGGGTTATTCCTCTTTCGGCTTTTCTTGGTTAGAGGTCGGCACAGAGGAACTCTGGTCCACTCATGACTGACAGTGGATTTGTACGGTACCTATTTGCCAGCCCAACACCTAACCTTCAACGAAGGCATGCCCATTCACACTTGCACTTACCTGCATGTCTTTAGCATTACTCAACCACGCGGAGGACATGCAGACTCCACACAGAAGGCACTCCAGACGAGAATCGAACGGGAGAACCTCTTGCTGTGAGGTGACAACGCTGACCACTGCACCACCACGGCCACCATCTCAGGGTTATTCCTAATCAGTTTAATTAGCATTCACAGAATGTAACAATATTTTCATTTATTTAGTGTTTCTTCTAGGAAGATACATTACCTTCTATAAATATAGAAATTGATAAAACATTATAGCTGTAGTTCTAAGAATATGGAAGACACATTACCTTCTGCAAATACAGAAACTGATAAAACATTATAGCTGTAGTTATTTCTTAGAACATTTTTCAGTGTAATGATACTGCTGTCAAGTGTTGCTTCATCAATAGGAGCAGTTACTACTTCAGCATCCACTCTGACACTCCCAGAACTAGAATAAAAATAGGCATATAATTAGAATTTATTTATTCATGTAAATAAACACATAAAACTACTACTCAGTCACTGTCATATATACATGCATACAAATAATACAAACTATATTCTAAAAATAATGATAATTTTATGTTGTCGTATAAAATTGATTTAAGCCTGTTGTATTTGTAAAATTAGATAAGAATGCATAGCAATAATCAAAGTAGTTTTTAAGAAATAGTTTTGTTTACATTGCTAGTGTGTTGGATTAAAATATGTTGTTAAGAATGCTTACAAAATGCTTCCATTTTTTTACCCAGCCATATTAACTTATGCATGTCAAATGACATGTGAACCTGAAAAGGATTCTCTCATATGAGGTGCAGTTTCATAGGCTTATAGCTTCACAGGTGAACACTAGGCTAATTACCACTAGGGCCTTTATAAGCCCAGCCATGCAACCCAAATGTGACCCACAAATTTGATTTATATAGGGGGTGATTTACTGACTGCCTCCATCCATCAGATACATGGGTGCCAGACCAGGGGTGAATTTCCAATTACTCATCCGGCCCATGTTGTCTTTAAATAGGGAGAGAGAGGAACTCTGCTTTACATAGATAGGGAACCTGTTCCAGAGAATGGAAATTCTATGAGAAACATATCTGTCTCTCCAACATGTCTAGTTTATGTACAAGTAAAATGTAGGCCCTTTAAAACAGCAGTTCTGATGCTGTTTGTTTTGAGGATGTGCAAAAGGTTCATCAAAACAGGGTTCATGGATGCCTTGTATGCCAGGCAAAGATCACCTCTTAGAAGTCTGTATGATATTGAATAAAGAGACCAGGCTTTGAGGTGGTCATAGTAGGGCATTATGTTATCTCCCTGTATTCTGTTTGTAAGGAACCTTTGTGAACTTTCCAGTTACTGCATGTATCTGGTCAGGTACATACAGAAGGGGACATTATACTCTATGATGGGTCTGATGATGGCCAAGTACAGTGGTATGATGACCCCACTGGACCTAGATGTCATGCCCTTGTTTATAAGTTAAGCAACACAGAAGGATTTTCTTACTATCTTGGGCACGTGTTGGTTGAAGGCTAAGTTGCTCTCTACATGAGTCCCCCAATCCCTAACTAGTGAATCAACTTTTAGGGATTTTTATTGATATTGTAGTTACCTTAGGTGGCCAACTTCAAAAAAGATATTGTAATGCATTTCTAGGAGCTGAGTTTTAAGCCATGGCTTTTACACCAAGTATGTCTCTGTTTCAGACCTTCCAGAAGGGTATTCTTGTCTTGGCAGCATTCAATGACTATTCCCAGTTTACAATCATCTGTGAACTTGGTTAACCAGAAGCCTTTCACATTGGCTTTGACATATGAGAAGTAGATGCTAAGGAGGAGCGGGTCTAGCACAGAGCCCTGTGGGACTCCACTGGTGACGAGCCTCTTTGTGGAGGTAATATCACTGATTCTAACCTTCTGGGTCATATCAGTGAGGCAGTTAGTTATCCAGCATATTATAAAGGGTTTATACCTAGTTCCATAAGTTTGTTGACAATGCCTGAGTGTGGCACTGTATCAAATGCTTTAGCCAGATCTAGGTAGGCAGTATGCACCATTTTAACCTCATCCATTTTCTTAGTGCCCTTTCAAATGAAGTCCACCAGATTCAGTAAGTATGACCTTCTTTTGACAGAGACAAACTGGGATGGATCCAGTGTCTAGAGATCTTTTATGTGTCCTAGTTAATAATTTCCATGATAATTCTTTTTCATGACTTTGTAAAGAAGACTAGGCAGGCCAATGGGTCTGTTATTTCCAGATCTGTTGAAAGGCCTCCTTTATGAATGGAGATAACTGTTGCAGTCCATTTATGTGGCACAAAGCCTATTTTAAGTCTATAGTTAAAGAATGACTCTAGGGGTCCAGATAAGTCATATTTTAGACTGTTCAGGAGGCATCCTGGGATGTTATTGGGGTCCATTGTGGCTAGGTTCTTAGCTTTAGTAAGCACAGCCAGTGCCCTAGTTATTTATTTTATTTATTTACTGATAATTGAATATCAGGAAAGTCCAACTTGGTAGGAGCTCATTTTAAGCACAGATCAGGAGAGGAAAGCTCCAAAATATTGCAAAACATTTTAAGAATAACAATTTTACAGTCTTAAATATAATACAAAAAACAAATATATCTTAGATAATTATAGTCAGAGGGTTTATGTTGGACAGCATTTTTTGTGGATGGTTGAGGGTGGGGGAGTACAAAGCTAGAAATGAATTTGTCTGCTAACAAGTTTGCTATATTGCCAGGCACAGTGAATATAACATTCTTAACCACCAGTTCATCACATTGCTGTGTGCTGTCCTTGAGGTATCTGACATAGATAAATAATGCTTTATGGTTATCTTTCACCTGGGATGCTATCTGCATCTCAGTGTTGGCTTTGCTTTACCTAATTAGCACTCTTAGTTGCCTATTTAATTTAATGAGAGAGTTTTTATCTTTATGGGAATTACCCTTCCTCATTTTTGCCCTAATTGTTTTACTTTCATTGTATATCCTGTTTAATTCAGGATACCACAAGGTGTTTTGCTTCTATGACTAGTCATGGGCTTACTTCTGGTAGGTACTGCAGCCTATATGCAGCCACTGGCATGGCTGTAAAGACTTTCTGAGAGCAATTTACTATAGGCCGCCATGTTCTCAGGATGTGGAGATACACTGAATTTTCACAAACCTTCAGTTAATAAAAGGTAATTTCACATGGAATAGTTACTAACTGTTATTGATTTTAATGGCATTACAGAGTTGATTTTGATTTTGAAGGAGACAGTTATATAGTTGGACCTTACCAGGGAGGACAAGACATGGGGGTGCAATGTTCTCCCATATTTATGAACATGAGGTCCAATTTGCTTGAGCCTCTAGAGGGCATATTCACTATTTGGTCAAGGATCTTTGTATTTACGAAGTCCAGAAATCTCTGTGCCTGTAGATTTGAGACTGTGTAGTATTTCGCAGTGTATAGAGGAGAAATTAAAGTCTCCCATGAGTAGGCTGTTAGGTTGGATGGTAAGTGTTACCAGTAGCTCCATCTATGCATTGTGCGCTTCTTGGAAATGGAAGGTGACCTATAGCTGGCTAGGATATGGTATGGAATTTTGTCTATGGCCGTCACATGGAGGAACTCCAACATGTTATCCTGTTTGACTGCCCTAGATGTATGCTTTCAGATACTGATTAAGTATTTTGTTTATTTATGTATGTATGTCTACATGTATATATGCTGTTAGGTTGGATGGTAAGTGTTACCAGTAGCTCCATCTATGCATTGTGAGCTTCTTGGAAATGGAAGGTGACCTATAGCTGGCTAGGATATGGTATGGAATTTTGTCTATGGCCGTCACATGGAGGAACTCCAACATGTTATCCTGTTTGACTGCTCTAGATGTATGCTTTCAGATACTGATTAAGTATTTTGTTTATTTATGTATGTATGTCTACATGTATATATGCATTTATATATGCAGTAGGTAGATGTGCCAACACAGCAGTGTTGACACCGTGCCACTGTGCTACCAACAGTGCAATCATTGTGAAAGTGTATTATAGCTATAATTGATGATGTGGGTGTGGTATACTGAAGATTTACCCATGGTTGGTGTGGTTTAATCATGAAGGTGAAGCCTAGAAAAATAGAAGTTATCAGATATACTTTTTTCTTGTATGGTCGTTAATATGATTTCCAAAATATGCATATCTCTTATTTCTTGAATAATTTTTTGTCATTGCCTTTTTAATATGTTCAGTTTTCCAAATACTATTCCAAGTATATCAATATATTTTTTTTATTAAACTGTATATCTCTCATAATCCCCTTGAATCTAAAACCTTTACTTTTTTGTTTAGTTATATATAAGCCAATTGTCTTTAACTCTTTCATTAACTTTTTGATTGTCTCATCCATCATTTCTTTATTTTTAGAGATTAATAGTATGTCATCTGCATATGTAAATATTATTGGTAATGGATTTCTTCTGTTATCTTATATATTATTATATTTAATGTTCTATTTATTTTATTGACAATTACATTCATAACTAAAGCAAATATAATATTTTTCACTGGGCATCCTTATTTTATTCCACATCCTATTTTGATTTCTTCATTTAACCATCCATTTAGAATTATTCTTATGTTATTTCTTTCATATGCAGGCTTATTTACTTTAACTGTTCTATTACCTATGTTATAAGCCCCTAATATGTCCCATAGAGCTTTTCATCATTGTATTTCATCAAACACCTTGCTTAGATCTCCTAGCAGAATTTTAGCTTGTACTTTTTTATTTACTATATTGTCTATCACTTATTTTACTGCCCATAATAATTCTTGCCTTACTTTCCTTTTCTACCAAAGATTGTTTGTTTAAGCAACTTATCTACTTTATTTGTTAATATTTTAGTTATTATACTTATAAATATCTTATAATCTTTATTCTTCAATATTATTTTTCCCGAGTTTTTTAAAAAGATCTTTGCCTCCTTTTTCCATATGAAATTCATAATTCCCATGCATACCTGTTTATCTATTATACATTTTCTTAATGATTCATTTAGTACCTCCACAAACAGGATGTTTCCCAGTCGTCCATATCATTGTACATAAGTTCCATACCATTCAGGCCTGTGACTGTATCTTTATTGATGTTTCTTAATGTTTTATTTACTTCTTTTACACTTATATTTTTCCAGATTCTAATTATCTTCTTCACGTAGTTTTTAATTATCCATTTCTGTTTTACATTTGCCTCCTTTTTAACAAAATTCTATTCTATATGGTTTTTAATCACCTCACATAGTCCATCGTGTTATTTTTTCGCCATCATTGTGCTTTCAATCTGTCATTATTCTTGTTCTCTTTTACTAATGTATTCAGTTAGGCTGCTACATCTTTTCTTAATTGTAAACAGTATCTTTGTTTATACAACAGGTTTTTAATATTTTCTTGGTTTATATCATATTCTCAAAAATGATTTTTGTATCTCTTATTATTTCCTTGAACAGTTCTTGACACAATTGTTTATATCTTAATTTCTCTATTCTTCTCTTTTCATTTTGACATTCCAAAAAGCATTTTTTGTATTTTTCCTTAAAGCTTATCCACCAACTTTTTCAGTTTTTTATAAAATATTCTCATATTCATATGATCTTTCCATAATTTGTTTATTTCATTTATATCATCTTTATTTAAGCCTTTTTCATTAAGGCTTTTAACACCTTTGCCTATTTTATGTATCTTTGTTTGACATATACCTTGTGATGCCCCTGGCACTGGCCCAGTAAACAAGGAGCCTCAATCTTCACCACTAACACCAGTAAGGGATGTGCACATTGGGAGGATGACAAGTTCACACACAGTAAATTACAATTTCCCTTAAGAGCACACAGAGATAACAGTCAGTCTGGGGCTGGTTTCTTCCTCTCCCTCTCTCTCTCTCTCCAGTTCCCCAATAAGACTCCCCACTGGCACAGCTATAGGTTAAGATCTCAGCCGAGTGGTCAAGCCAAAACCTTGAGCACCCTCTCTGTCCAACCAGTGCTTTGTGTCCCTTCCCAAGTAGCTGACACACAAATACTTTGAGATTTGATTTATATACAAACACACAGACATGCCTGGGGAAGGCTGGCATAGGTTCACTAGCTATGCCCCCTTCTGCCCAGACTATAAGATAGTAATCACTGCCAACAACCCACCCTTACTTATCAGCTACTATAAGGCCCTTACAAAAGGGTGACCATTTCTACTGTGTAATGTTACTGTTATCCAAATGGTAAGTGTGACCAACAGCAAGGCTATTTAAGAGTGGCCTGTACAGTGTCACCAAATACATATGCAATACTCTAACAGCTTAAATATCTCTAAACAGACCAGCCACAATTAAAAGGTTTAAATATATTTAATAATAAATAATAAAAGCACATGGCACTACTCTATAACTCAATACAGTGACAGCAGAGTTCGGAATCACAGGAAATATTTTAAAACAACATTGCAGGACAGTCTCCCATAAATACAGAAACATCTAAAGTAATCTTACTATTTTCCTATCTATCTCTAAGAGAAATCATTACAATCTAGTACTTACTATTAGCAAGGCAAGTGCAGGTGTGAGGATGTCAGATCCAAAGACAAATTCAAAATTCACAGACTCAGTCTCTGAGATAGTTCTTAAATTACTATCAAACATTACTGCTGGGTTATCTCAGATTACATCATTCTTTGTCATCTCGGCCTTCATTTCTCAGGCTAACAGAAACTTATAAATGTAGCATTTCTCTGTGAAAAATACCTATTTCTCAGATGTGCAGCTGCTAGAAGCCACAGTGCAATAAAAAAAAACTTTACATTTGAAACCTAATAATTATCTCTGTTTCCAGACAATAGAAACAGCTCTTAGCTTTAGACATTCTGTCTTCTTGCTGAAACTGAGAGATAACACAATTGTAAACAATTTCAGCTTATTTTCTTGAGGTTTTGCAAGTTAACTCTGTATGTTCCAGCCTCTACTATCAAAACATACATTTGCATAGGCATATAGTTTGTGTACATTTCTGCACTTTTCCAGCAGGTTACACTGTGGTTACATTCTTGAAGCTCAGTACAGAACATACAGTTCAACACACATTTCTGCACCAGTAGTTTAATATACATACAACATACAGTTTTCTTACATTTGTAAGACAAGAATAAAAATCACATTACTATTCCCAAATGAATAGAATTATTTATAGAATTCTAGCAGCAGCTATGAATGGCCAGTATTGCCACTTTAAATCACTTTTTTTTGCATTATGCCCTGTTTTACCACATAAATAACATATTTTTATTACATTTATGGATTAAATAATCATTTTTTTCACAAAAAACAGGTCTTTGGTTGACCTCTGTATTTCATAAAACCCCTATTACCATGAACATTAATTGTACTAGGTATGTGAACACATTATCATTTTCCACTTTCAGTATTACTCCACATTCCTATCCCCAGTCTACAGTCCTCTTTCATCATATATTTTTGTAGTGTCCATTACTTCTTTACTTATTGTTAACAAATGTTCTTTCAGTTATTTTGCTTCAAATTCAGTTCTAAACTGGATCATTATTCTTTTATTGTTTGTCTGTAAAAAGCTTACACCACATATTCTGACCATGGATAAATGTTTTTCTTTTGTTCATATGCACCCCAAAATAAATTCCATGGCCTGCCCAGTCTCAAATATTAAGTCACAAAAATTATCTTTGTTAATTAAAATAAATGCTCTTACATCTTTTGCTTTAACATCCAGAGGTGCTATGACAGAGTCCCAAACCTCATACCTGTCCAAGCTTTCTTTTTTTTTTTTTACTGCTCACACATACTGTATACTTCTTTTTTTTTCCTTTTATTTATTCTTTCTTCTTTGTTCCTTCTACAACAGTTTGTGCATAAGTTTTTGTCTCTGGAACTTTTTCTGTCACAGTTTCTTTTTCTTTTTTTTCTTCTATTTTTTTTCCCATTATGTCGCTTCATGAAATTGTTGCTCCACTTTCTGGCTCACTTTGATTTACCAAATGATCATCCCACATCACCCCCCCCCCAATTGGAGGGTTGTAATTATGCATTTTTCAGAGGTAATTGTCCCTCCTTCAAACAATCTCCTCTGAAAGTTTTCCTCTAAATATATCTGTGTTACAGCTACAATCTCCTTTTCCTCCAATGTCACTGTTTTTTTCTGCACCCTCATCATCAGAAAAAAACTTCTGGTAGCGATTCTACCATTTCAACTATATTTTCAGGAACTCTCATAACAGTTTCAGCAAAAGCTGAATCAACCATGTTATCTCCCTGTTCCTCCTGGCTGCCTCCATGCCTGAACAGGGAACAAGAATTCAGGATGTGTAGCACACAAAGCCTTCCCCTAACTACCAAGAAAAGGGAAGTTCCCAGGTGACCTGGAAAATTTCCCTTAGTCAGCATGAATACCACTTCCTGTCTCACTTTCAAAGAGTCTTTTGGCCTAGTGAGACTAACCTAGTTAATAAAAAGTATAAATAAATAATGTTTGCCACTGTTTCTCAGTTATTTTATTATATCTTTGTAATCCAACTGTGTTAATTAATCAGAATCATTAATTAGGTATAACTGTATCTCAGTAGATCTACTGCTGTAAAGCGCTCTTGAAAGCTTTTTTCCCCCCAGAATCCACTTCCAACCCCCTTTAAACAAGTGATGCTAGACACAAGGGAATCATTTAACTTCCATGTAAATAGAACAGCAGTAGTGTCAGTCACAGGCATCTTGTACAGCTTCTCAAAACTATTTTCCTTTTTTTTGTGTAAATTCCTACAACTTGTGTTCTCAGAGCAGCTGTTAACTCTTTAATACTAGTTACAAAAGATCAATAAAATAAACTAGCTGAACTGCATGTTTTAAGTTTTCCAATTTTCACAGTGCTGGCCAACCATCTCCTATATTCTTCCTGCATGTTTTACGTTTTCCAATTTTTACAGTGCTGGCTGACCCTCTCCTATATTCTTCCTGAGGTGTCAAATCTATCACTGTAATCCAGGAGCAGATAAATAACCACTTTTGTCTTCTACGTCAAAGATCTTTTACTGACATTTAAACAAGTTTGCTATTTACTGCCATAAGAAGATATGTCTTTTTAATCCTGAAAGGTATCAAAATGTGCTTTATTTAAAAAAAAATATTTTCCATAAAATGCAGCACAAAAATAAGTCTGACTTTCTATTCTTGAATTTGAGTCAATTATATTGTTTTTCTATTGAAGTAAGGATGTCTTTGTGCATAACATTTTCTCACCGCTGTTGTATTTGTAGTTACACCATTAATCCGTTACATTGTGGCATACCTTTACTTCCTCCAAGCCATAATCCTTGATCATAACAAAGTAGCATTTTTGTGTTGTGATCATTGCTAGGATTTATAAGATTGCCATTTACTTTTTAATAAGGAAACTGTCTTTCATTTTTAACAGTGGGTTAAGGGGTGAGTTGTTACCATTTATTAAGTATTCTATACTTTATTATCATGGTGTTTTGGTGTTTTTTTTTTAACATATCCTATGTGCCCCACCTGCTAGCTACTGTGCACATGTTGTGCTCCAGCACAAAAAAATTTACCTGGAGCTTTCATTGAGTTCAGTTACTTTATCCTTTAAGTAGGCATTTTTATCATAATGCCTTTGCATTTATGTAGTGGAAATATCCCTTGCTCATATATTTATATATAGGGATAGAGGTTTCTACACAGGTAACCACAATGCAAGTGCAAAACCTGGGACTATGAACACCTCTAATATCAGTTAAGGAAAACCTGGCTGTCCTTTTAGGATTCATATGGTTCAATGTAGTGAAATAAGTTTTTAGCTGGCAAATACATTTTACCTGTTCATATCCACAGACAATAGTGGCAATAAATACAAATATGGCATGCAAAATAACAGGCAAGTAAAATATATGGTACATTTAAAGGTTTATACTTACTAGAATCCATTAACACCGACAGCTTCAAAACCTGGTTGGGAACTGTAGGTCTGGCTGAGCTAGAAGCATAAAATGGTAATAATGTAAGTTGTAATACTTTTTATTTATGCTGCAATAATTGCTACTCCATATTAATGAATGAATGGATTAATTAATTAATTAATGAAATACAAAGTGCTATATCACTCATTCAGCTTTTGCAAACCATTATATATTTAGGGAATACATTCTGACTAAAGTGGAAACCATTCGATAAAAGAAAAATAGACATACAGTAATTCACTCATTTGCTGAATGTGCTGTCTCACAATAGATAATAAACTATCAGTCAATAAACTTGGAGAAAATCACTGTACTAAATTACTTAGAATGGTGGGCTCAGTGAATGTACAAAACCATCATTTATCATACTTTGATATCCCAGCATTATAGAATGATTAATAAAATATCCTGCTTTTCTATTATCCCTAACTATGATGTGTCTAAAAGAGAATATAAAATGGAGATGTTCTAATTATGCACACTATAATTACTTCTCTCTAACCATGTCCTATAGCATACCTAGAATTGTCATCAGATGCTGTTTCATTTTATAAAAAAAACATAGGGGGTATTACTTCTCTCTTTGTCAGGTTCAAGTGTAGGCTTATTGAAATGTATAGCTGCAGTTTGATAGTTTTGCATATATCACCAAAATGTACAGTTATACTTCTCTGTAATGTTGGACAGTAAATAGGCTAATCCACAGAAAAAGCAACAGAATACTGTTATGTCCTGTGTCAAGGGATATGTTACAAGCTGATATAATACTTTTAATATAATGCTACCGCTGCCCCACTGCACTATCCTACACAACAACATACTTGATAGATGATCAGAGAGAGAGAAAATTAGCTTAGCAAATATTATAAAATTGCTGATGAAAATAGATGAGAAACAGCAGAGGAATCTGATAAGGTAAATATATTAAGAGAAAGGATGCATCATCATCAGGTATATATGTAAACAGCAAGGAAGGGAAAAAAAAACAAATGACTTGAGAAAAAAAGTTAACAGAAGTATAAAAATAGAATAGAAAGAAAAAAAAACAGAACAGCAAGGGAAAGAGAGAGAGAGAGAGAGAGAGAGAGAGAGAATTATGCAGGTTTGGGAGGATGAGAAATTGTGGAATAAAAGAATAGAAGTGGAGAATTTATATTTCATTATGAATCTGAAAGCAACAAAGGTATCAGCAGTGAGATTGAGACAACAGGAGGTAGAAAGTGTTTACAAAATATGATATTTTAGAGTGATTTAGGGAATATTACTAAAACCTATGCAAAGCAGAAGACAGTGAGGAAGAGATGAGTAAGAAGAAAAGAGCGGGAATGGCTGAACATGAGGAGACTAGAGGAACAAGAAGTAACGGCACTGAGTAAATCAATAAAAACTGAAGAAATATTACATGCATTGGAAAAGATAGCAAAAGGGACATCGCCAGCTAGTGATGGTTTACCAAGAGAGTTCTTCAAAATTCAGAAGAATGAGATAGTAGGAAGTTGGGTAGGAGTGTTGAAGAGGTGAGAAATATCCTGATCTCATGGAACGAGTCCATTATAATGGTAATACATAAAGAAGGGAAGGATCCACAGACACTGGTCACTTACCAACCAATCTCAGTATTAAATTATACTGATTAATGATTTATGTTAATACAATCAGAAAGACTAGAAGAACTTCTACAAAGAGTGATTCATGAAGGACAAACTGTGTTTGTAGGAGTAAGAAGAAGGAGCTGTAAACTAAGAACTCTCCTAGTAATGCAAGATGCACAAATAAATGGACAGGAACTGACCTTAATATCTCTGGAAGTGTAGAAGATCTTTGGAAGGGTGAGATGGGGGGATATCTTTTTGAGGAAGCAAATTTTATTGTATTTATTTATTTATTTATTTTATTTTACATTTGTTCACAGGGAAAGTCCAGCTGGACACAAGGTCCATTTTCAGTGGAGGCCTGGTGAGAAAAGCTCCAAAAATAAAATACATATATGAAATATAAGCACACAATAAAGTGGAAATTACAAACTTGTCAAATTAAATTTCAGAAAACGCATAAAATCAGAATTTAAAAGATATACATATTTTTTTAGGCTTAGACTTTGCAATGTTGGGAGTACATATATACTATTTAAGGACGAAAATATGCAAGGTGGTTAAGAATGTTCAGTGTATGGATCTGTTTTTGGGAAAGTGTAGTGGTTGGTATTGTATAAAAGATAAGTCTTGTTTCAATACAATATATACCAAGAGTAGTGACATTCTCTGAGGTATGATTGGTTTCAGCAAATTAGCAAATGAAAGTGGATTCCTTATTAAATATATAGAGATGATCACGGGGTATGTGGAGGTGCCAAAGGAAAAGTAAAAATAACAGCAAGGTCATCAAAGGAATTTGAGATAAAAAGAGGAACTAGGCAGGATGCTTCCTCTCCCCACTACTATTTGCCTGATATATAGAACCATTGAGAAACAATAAGGAGACCCAACATAAGAGGCTATCATTGCTGGTGAGGGATATTTTAAAATATATTACTCTTTAAGCAGAGAATGCATTATTCACAGAAAGTTTAGAGGACTTGGGAAATATTTTAAGATGGATTGAGAAGAAATCAAGATGTAAGATAAACCAAGGTAAAGCAAAGTAATTGTTGATAAATAAATGAAGAGAGGACAAGGGGGAGAACACATTAGGAAGAATCTCAGGGAAGGAGATAACATATATATTTGTAAGACTAAGAGAAATAGTCGAAGAATCTAGAAGGTGCACATATGAAGTGATCTATGAGAAAATAAAGAAACAATTAAGGAGGTAGAGGACAACAAAAATAAACACGGATCAGAGGATACAGGTGCCACCGATGTGCATAATGCCACAATTCACGTATGCAGGCCCAGCCTTTTAAGAAATTCTGGGGAAAGACCTTTTAAAACAAAAGCAGCTGATAAGTAGAGAGTGTATATAAAAAGGAGAAAAAAATAAAAGTAGCATGAGAAAGAATTACAACATCAACAGAAAAAGAAGGATTACGATGGTCAGACTTGAAAGAAAGTTTACAAGTATATCTTATACAAACATATTAAGACTGGTATATACTGACTACAGAGCCAGCTGGAAAAGAACAATAAATACAAAGAGGGACAGGATTAAGTGAGGAGAATGGACATAATACAGGTGATACTGTAAATATAATCAGAGAACTTAAAATGACAATGGACAAGGCAAATGAGAGTGAATTCCAAAATATGTCAGGAGGGAGGAGAGGACAGATGGTGAACAGGACAATCCTCATAGGTAGAATTAAGGAGAAAGTACAAAAATAAATGTTAAAATGGAAATGGGGGAAAGAAATCAAAATCAAGCCATATAATGCAACCAGCTACAATAGGTGTTAGTCTGAAGAGACGGAATGAAGAAGGGTTTCAATTAGAAAGGAAAATAGCATGGCATTATCAAGGGATCAGTAATGTATGGAGGAAAATTGAGAGAGAATAGGATGAGATAGCAGAGATGCCAAAACTAATGCAACAAATATAGATGAGAAGGATAAATGGGGAAGATGATGGAAGCATTGTTAAAAATATGGAGAAGATGGATACAAACAAAAGGCAAGAGGTAGGATCCTGCTTAAAAGGAATGTGGAAGACAGAATTGAGGATTCCAATCTTGGAGGATGAATAGGAAAAAACTGTTCAGCTACCAAGATGTATAACAAAATTATGCAAATTTAGGATCTTTGCAAAGTGCCTGCATAAATGTTTTTATAATCCAATGAAACATGGTAGGATGTCCCATTTGGAAGCAATATTTGCTGGAGGTGTAAAGAAAGAACAGTCACATTTTCTGGCAATGCAAGTTATGATTAGAGACCATAACTGAAATGGTACAGAAAAAGAAAGAAAAACGGGGGCTATAAATATGTAAATATTTAATACATATTTGAATAATGAAAAGATAGGCTCCATATAAAGAGAAATAAGTGGGATGAGATGGCTAAAAGGAGAGGTGAATTATATGGGAAAGCAGCAAAAGGAATGGTGAAGTGACAATGTAAGTAGATAGCTAAAAGCGTACAAATGGAGTGTTATTTTTAAAATAGGCAGTTGATTGAGTAAGCAAGGAAATATGACAAGTACGTGCCAGTAAGCCAACCTGCATATGCAGTAACAAAATCCAATCCTCTGACAGTTTTAAATGACACATAACCCTTGGACCTGATCCTTATGTGTGACTAGCAGAATTTGAGAGACAGATTTGTGTCCCAGTTGCTGTCTCATCTATGGAACAGATGTTCCTTCTTCATAAGACAAAGCCCATCCCTCAGTCTCTTCAAAAAGAATTTGGATAAATGGATAGGCAACTGTAAATCTATTCCTGGGATACTATCCATGTCCTTATGGGCAGAGGCAATCTGTAAAATGACTTAGGGCTTCAACACCTAAAGACCTACAACCTTGATAATACCCCATCCCATATCTGAGGAATTAAGATATGCTATTGTCATATCCGGGGTATTATTGGCTAGGTTTGTGAAGGAGCATTTGCCAATAGCATAGTAATCACTTATGAACCTATGAATCAGGTTGTCAAACCAGACATATAACATCCACCCCACATAGCACACAACACACACATGGACTAACAAATGTGGAGGCACTTAAAAGCAATCTTCCTAAATGACAACTGTCACCTAGACCATCAATTGTCAAAGCTATAATTCAGCAAGCCCAAAGGCACTCAGAAAGCATAACATCTAATACCATTCATAATGTCACTCATGGTGGAGCCCCAAACACTAAATCCCTAAGGCAAGCAAACACAGTGATGTGTACTGATGTGCCCTTGTATACGAGGGTTTAACCTCCGGTGTCATTGTGTAAGTACACCTCTCACATACTTTGTCTGCTTCTTTAAGGATTAAGTAGCTATCATTAAACATGAGGCAATTACTACATTGTCTCAAGATGCCCATATCCACCAAGCTGGCTACAGAAAAATGAAGAAAGTGAATAGCCTTTTGTGTATATCCTTATCTGACTTTCTCGCATCTATGTTTTAAACTGATTGTAATGGGTGATCCCATGTGATATACACTTCATCATTCTCTATAATGCTTTGTAACTCATTTTCCAATGCTTCTGAGCTACTTCTGTATTAAAGTGTTTGCAAAATCCCAAATGCAACAGTCTTGCCACTTATTGTGCATTTCAGTATACAGGCTCTCTGCCATGAGTGAATCATACCCAACAATAAGATGTGCAAGTGTTTACAAATTTTTTATAGAACCTGCATTTGTGGGTTTTTACCACCTTTTCAATGGATTTTGTAAGCCAGTGTATACATAATTCACTGTCCTGGGTTGCCATTATTAGCCTTTCATCTTTTAGTTTCAATTCACCTCTCCTTAACCATTCCTGCCTCAGATTTTGGTCAGCATGAGGTTGTTTCAGGAGATCTCTGTACTTGCTACAATATTTATGCATTTTCCACGTTTTTCATTCTCATTTGGACTGTTTCTTTATATACATTCTTTTGGGGTTTTTTTGGCACATTCAGTCGCTGCCTGATTTTTGTCTACTAATGGTTTGATTTCTATTCCTGCTTCACACTGAAATGTTTCTGCTAAACTAAGCAAGGTTATCATCTTAGAATTGTTTTAAAATCTGTACTATATTTGAATCTGGAGTGGTCAGCAGATATGTATGCAGATCCATGCCTGCAGATCAATAAGAGTACTCAGTTTCAAGGAGGCCCATACCACCTTCAGAGTGAGGAAAATATACTCTTTTTATACATTGACTTTTATATATCATTTGATAAGCGTGACGCATTTTTTGTTTTCCTGAATTCAGTGATGAATACTAATGCAGCAATAACATAATCCAGTATTAAGACTGACACATAACACTCCTTACATACTGAACTCTTGCATTAAGCAAGGACTGCAGCACAGGGCCACATGAACATCTGTCTGTGAGGCTTATATGACTGAGCCAGGGGTACACTAAAATAAATGCAAAGCAAAAAAAATGGGTGCTGTGAGATGTCACCAAAGCCAGTGGCAACTAGCATTAGCCTGTTATTGATCACTACTGAACCTGGTTCTCTTTGACACTTCTTGATGAACTATAATCCATCTTCAGGACATAACAGTGACTTCATCCTGTACAATAACAAAAGAAGGGTGCAAGGTTGCTAGGAGATCTAGACTGCTGGTACAAAGGAGTAAGAAAGATAAATGTGCATGATGATATAACCTGCAGGAACAGTAAAATAAATGATCACTTTCTAGTTTACTATGACTAATCAGTAAATCATTAATGTTCATTAGTACATATCATACAAGTCATGATACCTTAGGGCCACTGCAAAAGCAAACAGTATGTGTTATAAGCAACATGGATTCGCAAGACAGGGAAATCATGGGGCCCCATAAATGACAATGAGTATTCATCACCTGGAGTAATGCAGGCGGTCATACACGACATGACAGAAAAATAAGGACGTTAGTTCTTTTAGTGCCCGACATCATTATCTTTGGTTTGTGTTGATGTAATACATGAATAGGCAGCAGGCTCAAGAGATGGGCACCTTGAGTAGGGAAGAAATATGACAACATGCACTAAGCTTCTTCTTTTCCTGGAAGGGGGATTCAGAAAGTTAAGTGGTAGAGCGCACATATCCAAGCATAGGACTTAAACTGTCATACCGACATATCTGGACAACAAATGGGGTCACAACTCGATAGTGTGAACATTGTCTTTAGTCGATGGTCACTCTGCTGCTTTGACATCCTGGCCCATATACAAAATGGAAGAAAGGGGGTGCTACTAATGCCAAAATTGGATTATGTTGTTATAAAGCAGTCATTTACGTAAATGTTGGCATAGACGTAAAATAATCTGTTGGGCAATGAAGTAAGCAGAATCGGTGTGTATTGTTTCAACAGTTTTAGCAAAGATAGAATGAGATAAAGAATATAAAGCTAAGAGGAAAACTGGGTATGAATAGATTAGTGCAATTCTGTCAGACAGCATAGTCAAACAGCTTGTTTTCCACATCTGTATTCTTGCTCTGTTATTCCATCTCATTCTGCAAAAGTAAATATTTTATAAATTGTGTTTGAGTATGTTTGAGTCTGCACTCAGCATGCCTGTCTTTTTAACTATACGCATTTAGTAAAAAGAATTGATTGCCACATCTTCAGCAGTGCAATATGTGTCATAGTTTCCTCAATGCGCTTCTCAGTGAATGCTGACTGAGTTTGCTCTACTGAAAAGGTTATAAAGAACAAAGTTTTTAAAATAGTTTAAGTTGTACAACCACATATTGGGGTAGTTTAACACATAAGATGCTTTTGAAATAATTTTAAATTAACTAAGCTAATATGAATTACTTGACATAACACACATTCTCTTCACTCATAACTTTAATTATCTTGGAGTTTCCTACCTTATGCTTATTAACTATAAAATTTACATACCGCTTGTTCAAAATGTCCTTTATGTAGCTTGTATGTAAAAGAGTTGCTGTTTTGAAGATCTTCAGTAAACTGCATATCAGTAGTAATGTTCATTGCATATTTAGCTGTGAAAAAAAAAAAATCAGTGTACAATGGAATGCTGCAACTTTAAACTAATACAAATATTACAGTTATGTTATAATACTATGAGGTCAGTTAGTCAGCACCTCATATTAATATGCAAATTCAGTATTGACTTTCAAGAGTTAATTTAATTAATTTGAAATAAGTTGTTTCCAAACTAATTTATGTGAAAAGACAAATTATCATTATTGTCAACCCCTTTTTCCCCATTTTCTACATGGGGTCAGTCTGTTGCATCAACTTGTCATCATCATTCTCGATTCAGTGCCATTGTCCTACCATCCTTGAATGTCATGACTGTTGTAGGTCTTCTCTAGTGCAATACATACATCTTTTTGTTGGATATAATCCATAATCTGCACTCACTCGAGGCACTCCTTAAAATAGAGAACATCGATATCTGTGCAGTAACTGAGACCTGGTTCAAGGCTCCAGAGAGCACCCCTGCACTACCAGGCTATAACTCATACCACACTTTTCAGCCATGTAACCTGGACCAGAACACCAAAGGTGGAGGCGTGTCCATATTCATTAAGGATATCCACAGCTCCAGGCTAGTTGCTCAGCATAATGCAGCCGAGGTTATCCAAGTGCAAGTAACTCTGGGCAATACTGCAATCCAAATTGTAGCTTGCTACAGATCACCCACCATGCCCCAGGATTCCCACTCATCTTTTCATGATGTACTGGAAAATATTAGGGTTCAACTAAACACCCTAATCATGGGCGATTTCAACTACCCCACCATTAACTGGGAAAACTACTCATGTACCAACTCCTTCACTCAACGCTTTCTGGAATTCATAAACTCAAATGCCCTGGATCAACTTATCCACACCCCCACCAGGGGCAACAATATCCTAGATCTAGTCATTACCAATATGAGTGACTGGTGTTCCACACCTGAAGTCAAAGCCTCATTGGTCCGATCCGACCATAAGCTAATTACCCTAGATATCCACATCCTGCCTCCACCACCCATTAAGGAAACCATGGTAAGAAATTTCTCCAAAGCCAACTTCATGCTTCTTAAGACAGAAGTGGTGAACTTCATGACATCCATGCAGATGGACAATACAGTTACGACTACTGAATCCTACACAATTGCACTTTATAAGCACTTACATGAGCGCATGGATCGTGCTATCCCAAACAGAACCAAGATGCTATCCTCCAAAAAAAGTAAGCCAATCTGGTGGTGCCCTGCCATAAACAAACTTTACAACAGAAGGAAGAAAGTCTTGCAAAAGAGAGTAAAATCCCACGAGTGGAGGAGCTTCCTGGTCAACCTCAGTAAGAAGCTGCAATCCCTGATAAAATCCTCCAAAGCTAGTTACAAAAACAAAATCGCCACTGATTCTAAAGACAACCACAAAGCATTCTATAGCTATGTCAAGAATCTCAATGGCAGCACTCAGATCTGCTCTGAGTTACAGCACAATGGCACTAAATATACAGACCCAACTGATATTGCCAACATCCTGGCAGATAGGTTCAGTGCTACCTTTACCCCCCTCTCACCCCCTAAAGAGCCCATCTCTATACTGGAAAAATGCAAAGTTCCTGTAATCACGGCTGCACAGGTAAAAACCACACTCTCCAAAGCCAAGAACACAGCATCCATGGGACCAGACAATATCCCAGGCTGTGTTCTACACGAACTACAGAACGAACTGGCACCCCACCTAAGTACCATGTTCAATCATAGCCTCACCTCAGGCTTTGTGCCTGTTGAATGGTGCACAGCAATGGTTATCCCACTCCACAAGGGGGGAGCCACCATGGACTCCGGGAACTACTGCCCCATTAGCCTGATGAGCCGGGTCTATAAGGCCATGGAACGTATCATCATGGAACTTATAAACAAAGACATTGGTAATCTCCAAATTCTGGATCCCACCCAGTTCAGGTTTGTAAAAGGCAGATCATATCTCCTAAACCTGATAGACTTCTTTGAAGCAGTCACCAGAGCCGTAGACAAGGGTAAGGTGGTTCACACAGCCTATCTAGATCTTGCCAAGGCTTTCGACACCATCCCCCACTCTGGAATTATACATAAACTCACTAAACTTGGTATAAATCCCTATGTCACAAGATGGGTTGCCAACTGGCTCACTCCAAATCCGACTTCAGACCGGTGACAAGTGGAGTACCACAGGGTTCAGTCCTGGGTCCTCTCCTGTTTGGTATCTACTTCTCTGAAGTACAGGCTAACACAGAAGGTCTTTGGCTAATGAAGTTCGCAGATGACTGCAAACTAGGAGCCATAATCAAAACTCCTAACGATGTTGACATCCTACAAAAGGGCCTCACTGAGACGGATGCCTGGTGTCAAGGCCATGGCCTCAAGCTCAATGCCAAAAAGTGCATTGTCATCCCCTTTGGTAAAAACTCTGTACCCATGAACTACAACATAGGCAGTAGTATACTTAACACTGAAAGTGTGATAAGAGACCTTGGGACACAGGTGGACAGTAGTCTCTCCTTTGATAATCACATCGCCACAGTAGTCAAGAAATCCTTCTACATGGCACACCTCATCACAAAAGGATACTCATCCAGAAAAAAAGAGGTCATTGTTCCCCTCTACTCATCACTCATTAGACCCGTTATATAGTACAATGCTCCTTTTGAGATGTACCTCACAAGACATCTACAACAACTGGAAAGTCCGCATAAATACCTCACAAAGAGGATTACCAGCCTCAAACAGATGCCCTATGCAGACCGTCTCAAAAATCTCCAGCTTTACCCCGTCGCATATCGCCTACTCAGACATGATCTCTGCCTAACATACAAAGCTATGTCAAACCCAGAGCTGTTGGACATGCTCCACTTAAAGAAATCCCAATCCCTCTGAGCTACACGCTCTAGGGACCTAAACTTTGTCACCACAATAAACAGAACATGCCGGAGGGATAGATTCCTGTCCCAGAGACTTCCTATACTCTGGAATAAACTACCTATCTATATCAAACAAAGCTCCTCATTAGCACTCTTCAAGAAAAATCTTGATGATTGGATGGAAAATAGGAAATTCACCCCGGGGATCACCTCTGTGGCTCTGCTCAACAGTGGCACAGGAAAATAATTTTCTTGGGTGGCAAAAGCCAGGGTACCTTTTTGGCTGGGCTTGTATAGGCCCCAGGGCTGATAGCCTAGTACCTACCTATGAACCTATGAACCTATAACCTCATTTCCTCTTGCCTTCATCCTTTCTTTCCCAAATCTTCTTTACCAGACTGTCTTTTTCTTTCCTAGACATTTGCCCAAATCACCATAATCTGTTTTCTTTGACCTTCAATGCAATTGGAGCTACTTTGGCTTCTACTCTGATGTCCTCATTTCTTTGTCTGTCCCACAATGTGTATTCTACCACCCATCTCATGGACTTCATCTGCCCTACCTCTGAAATCCTCAATTGGTCTGCCTTCACAGCTCAAGTTTCTGTAACATACAGTAGTGCAGGTTGCACCATTTTGTAGACATTAGGTTCATAGGTAGGTACTAGACTATCAGCCCAAGGGCCTACGTAAGCCTAGCCAACAAGGTTCCCTGGCTTACGCCACCCAAGAAAGTTATTTTCCTGTGCCACTGTTGAGCAGAGACACAGAAGTGATCCTCAGGGTGTATTTCCTATTTCCCATCCACTCATCAAGATTTTTCTTGAAGAGTGCTAATGAAGAACTTTGCCTGACATAGATTACTTTTCATCTTCCTTTGTAATCTTCTGTCATACACTACACTGGAAATTCTGTCCCATTGGCTGCAGCCCCTGTGATTCTAGCTTTAACCTTGTCATTCAGGCATCTCCTCCCAGATATTCAAAGTTGTTCACCTGTTCCATTATTTTCCCTTTCATCTAAGTTTTGAGTTTCTTCTGATTTCCCCTATTTGCTGCCTGACAACTGTCTTGTCTGTGCTCATTCCATATGCCTACAATGTTGCATTCCATTCTATTATAATTTGCTGAAGTTCTTATTCATTGCCTGCTTGTAACATCACATTGTCTGCATACAGCAGATTGGTTGATCAATCTCTACAGACCTGTTTGCTAATGTAATCCACCACCAGTATAAATAGCAGTGGGCTTAAAGTTGACCCTTGATGTACACGCACTCTCACTAGGATCCCCTTCTGTGTGTCTGAAACCTGTACAAACTTATGTCAGTGTGCTCTTGTACATAGCCTGCACTAATTCTACCAATGTTTATGGGACTTCAAACCATAACAAGACTGCCCATGTCATGCCGTTGTGACATTTTTTGAAAGAATAGATCACATACTGGTGCAAGGCAGGTAAACTCAGGATCAAATTCCACTGCAGCACATAGTAGGAGTGGCCTTCACAACTGATGCAATGCTGCCTCCATAGATAGTGGCCATCATGGACATAGGCTACTGACACAGTCATAAAGCACCTGCACTTCCACAGTGTCATCAGGTATGTCTGGAGGTGTCTACATGCAGGAAAGGACATACCTGTATTTGTGGAAGTCATAGCAGTGGTGCATCTAGTAACGGACATTGGTCATGATTATGCAAGTGTAAGGCAGTGTATATTTCCTCGTCTCTAAAGAGATAGCTAAAGATCCTATGTCCAGCAGTGATATGACCACACCAGATGTTCATGCCATCATCATCAGAACTGGATATATCTGCAACATCAGGCCCTGGAATATTCCATGGATATATATGCAACATCAGGCCATGGAATATTCCATGGTGAAGGAGCCAGGTAGAGAATCAGCAGAACATTGATACAGCTCAACCTATTTATTGTTTTAGTTTGTGGCTTGTGAGGTGTTTTATTATACATTTTACCACAGGGAATCACCTGTGAAGACAGGAAAGCATAAGGCTCAGTGCTAGTATAACCCAACACCTCTACCTTATTTCAGGTGCAGAGTGAACAGTATGGTGATTTCCATCAGTAATGGGTAATATACCTTACATCATGCTGCTGCCCTTTGAGTTTGTAATCCTTAATATCCCTCTAGTATGCGAAGCACACAATGTCAGTAAATAAAGGGGCAAGTATAATTAAGTATGGCAGAAAGAGGAATATCAATATATTGTAGGGGCATTTCCAATGGATACTCATAGGGCATGATGCAGCTTATCCATAAGGTCCAGCACACCACCATGGGACTATGAGGAGTTAATTCTTCCTCTAAGGGATGCTAGAAACTCCTCCAACTTTGTCAAGGTGACTCAACTGATGGCTCACCTCCTACTGGCCTACCTTCTTGTGCAAGGTGGAGAGCATGTTTTCATGCATCATGGATTATGTGGAAGGTCATATGTCGGACTTGCTCATAGTTGTGGAGCTGACCACTAACTGCATTGATGTCAACAACAGGATCATATCAAGCATGTTCATGGTAGACCAGTCAGCAATTTCCTGCCCAATAAGCCATTGAGTATGGAGATAGAGAGCTGCTGCAGCAGCAACTCTTTCTCTGTATCATATAATTTGCCCTACCATGCCTTTTCCTTGTCAGGCATATTGCTGTGTGGATATCCATGTGAGTGTGTCATTATGGATTACTTGTCCAGTTAAGCTATAGATGGTATGACACTTATCCTGTACACTCAATGGGGACTGTTTATAGTAGACACAGGAGTATGCTTTATAACCTGCAACCACAAACAGGCACATAAACAACACTACAAACAATTGCTCTTCCCCAAATTCACATACAGCCCTAGTCAATATAGGTAACCTTCTGACCATTGCCCCCCCCCCAACCAAAACATTACAGTTTGTTTCTTAATACAGTCAGCAACACATGTCATTGTGTAGATATGTTATAAGGTAATAAAGACTGAAATCACCATCACCATACAAACAGCCACCAACAAGCACATTACCAAGTAGGGTGTAGCTGTTATAGGTATAAAGTGACCATGATAGTACTAGTACCACATAACTATTATACACACCTACATGTGATGGTAAAAATTTAGGCATGGGCATATCTGTGCCACATCATATCACAAGGCAGTGCTGGCCTGCATCCATTAAAACCTCATTTCTTATTTTTTTTTTTGTTTGACTCCAGTTAACCTTGCTATCTCTTGTGTCTACCCCTCTGTACTTCACTGGCCACTTTTTGTTTTGTTAAAACACATAACAGGCATTTCATATTTCCCTCTGGCAGGTATTTCTTTACAGAAACATTTATTTTCATCTGCAGGCAAGTAGTAGTAAGGAAAATGATACACATATCTTCAGCAAGTGGTATTTCTGCTTTCCACAATGTTGACTGCCTTCAAAAGTTAAAGGGTGTTGTTCAACTGCATCTGTACGTCTTCTTCCATTATGCAGTGAGGCTCTCTGAAGCTAACAGGGTTTATTTTGAGATTTTTCAGGCATGACGATTAAGCAAATGAGGGCTCAGCTCATGTATATCTCTGAATCACTCATAGTTGTGCTGACAGTTCTATGTGATGTTGTGCATACACACCTGAGTGCCTACAAGACCCATAGCACATGCATGCTGACAGTTCTATGTGATGTTGTGCATACACACCTGAGTGCCTACAAGACCCATAGCACATGCATGCTGACAGTTCTATGTGATGTTGTGCATACACACCTGAGTGCCTACAAGACCCATAGCACATGCATGCTGACAGTTCTATGTGATGTTGTGCATACACACCTGAGTGCCTACAAGACCCATAGCACATGCATGCTGACAGTTCTATGTGATGTTGTGCATACACACCTGAGTGCCTACAAGACCCATAGCACATGCATGCACATGGTAATATTGGCAGGAGGTTCTCTGTAATTTCTATTTTAATCCTCTTAGGTTTGGGGGTCACCAAAGAGCACTATCATAGTAATAGTTGCATAACATGCAAAACAGCTGAACTAGGGCTGCCATCTTTCTGCTGTCTATTCTACAAGTTTAAAATGACATAGTCCATCTCAAACCCTACCTCTGGCTATGCTACTGAGTTGATCTAAAGTAGACAACAATTGTTTCAGTGGCAAATGGGCATGACCACACAATGCTAATCATTTTTCTGTGCTTTGAGACCTGGTAAATAGCCATGGCTTCAGAAGGCTTTAGTAGATGTAGGGCACCCCGGTGGAGCTCACAGGAGATAAAAATGTTTCTGCTCTTGTTACATACAGACCACCAGGACAGTTTGCTGGGATACTGTTATGTGATTATTCCAGTATAAGGTGGATGCCCAGCACTGTCTCACCTGAGTGGTTACTGATGCTACTTGTGAGTAGTGCAAGCACTGCTACAATGACTCAAATAGGAGACATCCAGACCATCTTCGACTATGGGGACAAGAGGTCAAAGTCAAAGCTCCTGAGATATACTACAAGTATAAAAAAAATGAAGCACTCTTCACAACGTGAACCGTTTATTTCAAATAGCAAATAACAAAGCTTTCAGACATCAAGTCCTTCTTCAGTGTTTAAAAAACTTTAAAATCAGTAGTCATTAAATACTAAAAATACTAAATCATATGACACAGCCTAATCTATCACACCAATACACTAATTAAAAGTTAATTACATAGGGATTGAGTAAAAATTGCAGCAGTTGTATATTAACAAAGATTTCAAGTAAAACAAAATGAAATTTCCTTAGTTAACCATATTTTGTTTAAACTTTAAAATAGGTTTTAAAGTCACATGCTTGTTTAAACCTGGGTACATATCAGCTTTCAAGCGGAGTATCCATTCATACTATTTTGTATCAAGTTTATTAGTAATATCACCACGTCTAATGTGCAGATGCAAAAGTTCAATAACCCTACAAATAAACTGATGGAAGGCACCTTGTTCTTGTACATGTTTTGCTAGGGAGTTGGTCTCTATACCCCTACATATATTCAATTTGTGGTCTATCATTCTGTCATGCATTCTTCTTGCTGACTTTCCTACATAAAATGCTAAACATGATGTGCACATAGCCAAATATATAACAAAAAATGTATTTCAAGTAGCCATACAACTAAACAGGAACTTTTTCCTGGCAACAGGATGTATAAATTCATTGGAACTACATTTATTTTTACAACATGAACAATTATAGCATGGTACAGTACCTTTAGTATTGTAGTTTACATATTCCTTTCTATTTAGGGAAAAAATCTTTGTAACATAGACGTTTCAAATTCTCACAGTTTTTATATTCCAGTAGGGGTTTTTTGGGAAGCCATCACTCATGACCAGGTATAGCTTTTAGTATATCCCAATTATCCCTAATAATTCTTTCCACAGACTCACTTGCCCTACTATACGTCAATAAATATCTGAGAGGTTGTGTAGCATTCCTTTCATGTTGTATAACATTACTACCAGTATTATACAAAAAGAATGGCTTAGCTTGTCCATCTCTCAAACCCATGATATCATTTCTAACCATATTAAGTTCTTGGGTATCATAATCCCTTGCCAGAAATTCAGTAGTCATTTGGTCCATCGCTTTAACACAAGAATCTAGCTTAATATTAAGCCTAATTGCCCGCATATATTGGCTTCTAGTCATCATCTTCTTTCCGCTGTTCCGGTTAGGGGTCGCCACAGCGGATAATCTGTTTCCATTTCTTCCTGTCCTCTGCATCATGCTCTTTCACACCAACCGCCTTCATGTCCTCTCTCACCACATCCATAAACCTTATCTTAGGCCTTCCTCTTTTCCTCTTACCTGGCAGCTCCATCCTTAGCATCCTTTTCCCAATATACCCAGCATCCCTCCTCAGCACATGTCCAAACCAATGTAATCTCGCCTCTCTTGCTTTGTCTCCAAACTGTCCAACCTGAGCTGACCCTCTAATATACTGATTCCTAATCCTGTCCATCCTAGTCACACCCAGTGCAAATCATAACATCTTTAACTCTGCCACATCCAGCTCTGATGCCTGCCTTTTCGTCAATGCCACCGTCTCCAACCCATATAATATAGCTGGTCTCACTACCCTCTTGTAGACCTTCCCTTTCACTCTTACTAGTACCCATCTGTCACAAATCACTCCTGACACTCTTCTCCATCCATTCCACCCTGCCTGTACTCTTTTCTTCACTTCTCTTCCACACTCACCATTACTCTGAACTGTTGATCCCAAGTTCTTAAACTCATTCACCTTTACCAACTCTACTCCCTGCATCCTCACCATTCCTCTACCCTCCCTCTCATTTACACACATATATTCTGTTTTAGCCCTGCTGACCTTCATTCCTCTCCTCTCTAAAGCATATCTCCACCTCTCCAGGGTCTCCTCAACCTGGTCCCTACTCTCACTACATATCACAATGTCATCTGCAAACATCATAGTCCACGGGGCCTCCTGTCTAATCTCATCTGTCAACCTGTCCATCACCACTGCAAATAAGAAAGGGCTCAGAGCTGATCCTTGATGTAATCCCACCTCCACCTTAAGCGTATCTGTCACTCCCACCGCAGTCCTCACCAATGTCACACTACCCTTGTACATATCCTGTACCACTCTTACATACTTCTCTGCCACTCCCGACTTCCTCATACAATACCACAACTCCTCTCTAGGCACCCTGTCATATGCTTTCTCTAAGTCTACAAAGACACAATGCAACTCCTTCTGACCTTCTCTGTATTTCTCCAAAAACACTCTCAGAGCAAATATTGCATTTGTAGTGCTTTTGCCTGGCATGAAACCATACTGCTGATCACTAATCATCACCTTCCTTCTTAACCTAGCTTCCACTACTCTTTCCCATAACTTCAAGCTGTGACTGATCAGTTTTATCCCTCTGTAGTTACTGCAGCTCTGCACATCACCCTTATTCTTAAAGATAGGTACCAAAACACTTTTTCTCCACTCCTCAGGCATCCTCTCACTTTCCAAAATTTCATTAAACAATCGGATTAAAAATTCCACTGCCATTTCTCCTAAGCACCTCCATGCTTCCACTGGTATGTCATCTTCTACTAATACCTTTTAAAACATGTTTAGCATGCATGCTTTTTTTGTGAAGATATTTGTTTGTATGGGTCTCTTTCCTGTATATACATGTATCCAGTTCATTGTCAGTCAAAGAAATACGAACATCAAGAAAATGAATTTCAACATCAGACTTAGTCATCTCAAATTTTAAAAAGTCCGTGGACCTATTCAGGTATACATAGACATTTTCCATTTCATCCTCACTACCTCCCTAAATAAAAAAAATATCCACAAAACACTTATAGAAGAGCACTTTTGAAGCATATGTATCATTATTATATATAACAGTTGATTCCCATTTACTTAATGTTAAGTTAGCATATATATTCGCTACTGCAGTGCCCATTGCTACACCTGATGATTGGTGATATATCTACTTGTTGAAAATAAAGATATTATTTTCCAACACCAAATCCAAAAGTTCACAAATTGTCTCAGTTTCCCTCACAGTATATTTACCATATTCCATCAAAATTTCCCTTATCTGGTTTATGCCATAGGTATTTGGGATAATGGTATAAAGAGACTATATCAAGCATAACAAATATAAAGTCTCTTACTGTATTTTCACTCCACCATTCATATAGTTTCATCAAAAAATCACCTGTGTCTTTAATATAACTAGGGACAGACCCCATATAGGTTTTCAGTATATTTTGCAAATAGATGGATAGGGGCTCCATTATCCATCCCCTACCAGAAACAATAGGTCTCATTGGTGGATTACAATGAGACTTGTGAACCTTTGGTAAGCCATATAACACTGGGATAGTTGGGCACAATACAGTAAAGAAATTAAAAGTGCTTAAATCTATATAATTCATTAGTTGTAAATCATAAATGGACATATTGATCTTACTTATAATTAAATTGACTTCCTTATCAGTGATGGGCTTAAATACTTGTGTATCAGAAATCAAATCATTCATTGCCATGACATAATTATATAAATCCATTATTACAATACACCCCCTTTATCAGCTTCTTTAATTATTATCTCTTTATTCCCTTGTAAGGCCTTTAGGGCATTGGATTCATCCTGTGTTAAATTATATATATTTTTAAAGGAATTTAATGCATACAATTCACTTATCTGCTTCTCACATATATTATTAAAAGCTGTGATAACTGGATCACTAAGTGGCATGAATGCACTACTCCTTTCACAACTACTTGGTGTACCCATACCACAATCTTTAAAAATATCTTTCAGATTTAAATTATGTGAAAAAACCTTCAGTTCAGTAACTGCATTAATTACATTATCCACTCCAGCTGGTATAAATTTAATACCTCGTGACAACAATGTAATATCAACATCAGTAAGATCATAGCTGGATAAATGTATTATGTTGCATGTTTTTTTGCTTATATTAATGTCTGTAGCATCATTAGCAGCAAAAGTTCCACTGGCACTTGTTCCCTTTGCTCCATGCTGTGGGGCCATTTCTGGGATGCCCGTGTGATTGTGAGCAATTCCTGGTTAAGTCCTGCTTCTGGACGTGAATTTGCTCTGGCAAACTCACTACTACCTGCAAGTTCTTCTCTAAAAAAGTGGCAGACTGAACTGTCGGACCAGCCCCATGCTGCTTAGTAGAAGCGCTAGCTCCAGAAAGTACATTCGAGTCCATCTTGTTTCTTTCCCTCTGGTTAACATCTTCAGTTTGGTTTTCAGTAATTGACATCATTAGGAAGTCCTATCTCTTTTGTGATTGGTCAGAAGGCATTTCTCCAGCCAATGATGTTGCGGCTACCACAGGCACATTCTGCTGATTCGTTAGGGGCAAGTCATTTTTTTAAACTTTTTTTTTTTTAAATAATTAACCTGTCAATGTGGACACTGTACTGTACTTAATCTGTCTCTCTCTCTTTCTCTCTCTTTTTCTTGCCCCAGAACTCTGGAGGCCAGAACTGAGAATTACCAGCATTACTAGGAGAAGTCAGCCCACCTTTTTTGGTGCAGAGGTACGTACACCTGTATAACATTGTACACTCTTAAATTTTACTTCTCAATTTTTTAGCATAATTATTGTACCCACACCCATAATGCATTTTATTATGTGGAATATGTCACTATCTTTTGGTTATTGAGTAGAGCTGATTACATCAGTTAGATATTTCAGTGATTTGTTAGTATATGTACTGTAGGTTTAGTGCTTGCACTCATACCATAATAGCTCGGTCTGTAGCACATGTACCTTTCCTGGAAAATGATGGGAAGGTTCTGCCTCTAGTACCACAGCAGCTGGTTTCCTTTTAGTTATATTGCATACACTGTAGTTCTGTATAACAGTGAGGAGAACCAAATGCTGTCCTGTATATGAGACGTCAGTGGGGCCCCATCTGATTGACTTTGTAGTAGCTACATATTACAAACAGGTTAATATCTATAGTGTGCTGGGTGACATTTGTGTGTATATTTCCATACAGAGACATTATCTTATGTAAGTCCACTTGCAGCATGCAACTTCACTTTGCAGTCTCAGGCTGTGCATTTACTATAGTTGTACGGCATCTTTTTAAGTTATAGATGTGTACATTTCAGGTCACATATGTCTACATTTGTAGTAGTCCCCTGTTATTGTCATTGATGCTTTTTTGTTTAATGAGAATACTGTAGTTATACTAGACCTAATGTTTTTTTTCATTATTATGCAGTTCTGTATTACATTGCATGCTTACATTTCTCTCCTCCACCCACAATGTCACTATTATTTCTCTGTTTATAATATTTCTTTTTGGCTGTTTTTTGTTTTTCTTCATTTTCTTTTTTTGTACAGCAACAGTAACTTTGACCCTGCTGTGGACCACCAGCTCATGATGACCAACTCCATCTGCTCCATCAACATCCCAGGCTGTCAGGGCTGCCTCCCCAAAGGCACCTGTGCAGGAAGCAGATTAGTCCTCCTAGTCCTGCCCCTGGTGCAGCTTGATCTCACCAGTGGCTTTGCCAGGGGTTAAGAACCATTCTTTCAGCATAGTCAGTTTGCAGAGGTGGTAAAGGAGAAGGTAAATAAGCATCTTGATGGCTGCATAGGCAACCTGAAAAGTCTCCTCTTGAATCTTACAGAGTTGTGTCTTTGCCCAGCACTGGCCACAACATCAGGCCAGGAGCCAGTGATGAGGGTAACCAAGGTGCAGTCTAGACTTCTATTGGGTCTGACATGGGCAGGGTGGTACAAGTGCTCATTAGAGAGTCCTCTAACTGCAAGACTAATTTTTCCTTTGAGTAATCTCTAATGAGTGCTCTGCAAGTTTAATTTGTATAAATAGATACAAGTGAGAATATTCAGATTCTTTATTTTATTTATTTATTTTTTTGGTAAATCCTCACTGCATAAATTTTGATTGGTATTGAGATGCATTTAGCTATTCTAACACCTGATGCCATGATCTGACACATCCATCTCAGTTCTGAGGGGAAGAAAAAGTCCTCTGTTCCCCCATAAACTGAGAGGAAAAGAAAAAAAATCTTTATTTTTAAGATGTAGTAGTTTATTTCCCACAATGAGTGCTAAAGTGCTGCAATTCAAAAAAATCTCTTCTTTCCTTTTGAACTGTAGTAAACTGCAGCTGTTACAGTTTATGGCAAATGTGGAGCCTTATATACTTTAATAAATGCTAGTAATGCACTTCAAGACTGATCAGAATCTGTTAATCATGCCACCATAACACTTTGCACCCGAGGCAGCTGCCCTCTTCCCCCCACTGAACTGTATTACATTATCGTTTAAATATTGTCAGAAAGCAGTGTTGTCTTTAGTAATTTGTTAGACTATCACCTTGTTCTGAGCGTGCAGCACAGCAGGATGTATGTCATTAAATGAAAGTCCCATCTGTCTCATTTCTTTAATATTTATATTTGTAACATGTTATTTTGAATGATTGTCCTTTACTTTCAATTATTTTAACAAAACAAAGAAATACCAGACTGAATGCTTTTTGTAACAAATCTTCGTCATATACTGTAATTTTACAACTGCTGTGATCCTGTCCATCAATTCACTTCTCTGGCCTAGTATGTGAGCAATTAGTTTGCTTATGGCCTAATGTGTGAGCCTGAGAAGTTAGAAAGCTGTTCGTTTCACTTAATACACAGGCATAATTCAGGAAAGTTCCTCTGTTTGTATTTCTCATTGTACTTAAAGTCATTTTACTTTTCATGCTGAATTTATTCTGTTTTTCCAGCTTTTTCCATGTAAATCATTGCAACTAGATTGTTTCTGACCTAGTGTGGGAGCCATCTTGAGAGATCAGTGGCTATTGCAATCAAAGTACATTACTTGTTGCTCTTACTACGTAGCCTGCCACCACTTTGCCAAATGTATATCTGCTTTTCATTGGTCGTTTACTTTTTACTATTTGCAATATACTGAGATCAGTTGCACTTTGTGCACTTCTGCTGTGGTCGATTACTGCAAACATTCTTCTTTCATCTTGTGGGTGACTGACTCAGTCTGCTTTGTTTGCATGGACCTCAATAGATGTATTACCAGCTGCATTACTTTATACATTAGGTTTTCCTACATTTCCTGTGTGGCAGTCTATTTTCCTTAATTTGTTTCCCTCCAAGTTCCTATAGGAATAGTATAACAGTGAAGTGCATGGAGAAACAGGAGACTACTTCCCCTTCTATTGCCAGCCTTCTAGCACTTTGTATTTTAAGGCAGTGTAAAAACTGCATCATGCTCACTGAAAATTAGATCTCACTTAAACAAATAGACTTTATATGTAAAACATGCAACAACACAGCTAACTTAGAGGTAGCCCTCTTGAAATCTTATTCATGTAGTGAACATCATTCTGTTTTACCCACACCAACATGAAAACAATATCCTCATACTGGCAACACTAAGTTGTGGTGCACTGAGAGTACAAAAAATCACTATGAAAGCCTCCCAGAACTCTTAGGACTAAGAACCAACACCTCCAGTACTTCACCTACATGCACACCAATGTCAATGAGAATACATCAGCTTCCGGAAACATCTTAGTAATCGGTGACTTCAGTGTGAGACACATTAACTCTTATGTTCTGTAGACTGACCAAGGACAGGATTATAATTATCTGTTTCTCAGGAGCCGGGATTGCTAATATATCCAGGACACTCAGGACCCCTTTCTCCAGTAAGAATGACTAGGACATAATCATAGTCCATACTGGAGTAGACAATTTGTCATGAAAACCTATGAAAGACATACAAAACATCTTGCTTGGACTTGCTATGCATACTTCAGTCAAGAATAAGACTTTGATTTAGAGTGGTATATTCCCTCACCTACAATAAAGCCTAGATAAAGGAAAAGATTATTTCATTCACAAATTCTGCTTACTTTGTAAAGGATTGCCTAATGAACATGCCAACATAATCAACAAATTGAACCATAAATTGAACTGCATCATTGTGGCCATTCTCAACACCAAGCATCTTAATAAACTGCTCAGTTTGGAGCCATTTCTGCATTTGGAGCAAGTCCATCTTTGAGTAGACATAGAGACATGTTTCAAGTGTAATGAGAGCACTCCATCCATGCTTGGGTTCTGTACCCATCATGATTCAAGACCACACTGCTAATGGTGAAGGTGTTACAGTGTTCATCAGGGATTTTATCCCTTTCAAACTGTTATCAAATGCCCGCTCCCAAAAGTTCAGTGAATGTCAGCTTACCCTAGGTAATTCAGAATTTAATTTTATAGCTTATTACTGATCCCCTTCTATGGCCCAACAGGATCATAAAAAACTACATGGCATTCCTTACATATATCCCTTGTCAGAGATTGTCCTTTAATCCTTGGTGACATCAACTACCTCTCCATAGACTGGAGTACTTACACTTTCAATCTTAGTTATGTAATAATGCTTCTTAGATTGGGCTAACACGAATTCCCTGTATCAAACTGTCAGCTCCTACAAAGGGTGATAATATACTGGACCTTTTTCTCATAAATTTAGTCCCATCATGTTCCCTGACTCTGGTTGGCCCTTCATTAGTTAAATCTAAGCAGCTTCTTCCTTCTGTTTTATAATTTGTTAATGTTTACTGATCACCAGGATTGTTTGTTATTAAACTTGCATTTTTTTTATTCTAGCAAGGACTGCTCTGTCAATGGATTCATCTAAATGAGCATAAAGATCCATGACATAGGAAACCATATATCCTAAATCTAAAGTAGGATTGACATGGGTAAATTTAGAAATTTTATTGTACAACTGTAAGTCTTTAAAGGGGGTAGTGTTAGTTACCAGGATGGTGGATGTTCTCAGGATAATGGTAACCAGTTTGTGGTTGACTAAAAAGTTAATTATTCCCCTTTCCCCTAAGTGCTATGATACTACATGTTTTCATTAATGCAATTATTTGGACAATACATTATTTATGGATAATTTATGATTACTACAGGAATCCAACAAATGTTTACTCAATAGGATTGCATCAAGTTTTTCATTCTTCAGGGCCACATACTCCAAGGCATTTCAATCTTCCACTCATGAGCAATGAATTCTTCTAGAAGAATATCAGAGTGAATAGATTTACCTTCTGAAGTATCACTCCATTCATCTCCAAGAAAACCAAATCCTCAAAATAGTTGTTAGTAAAATATGTACAAATTACAGGCAGTTTTGCTCTCTGTACCTTGCAGTCACAATGAGGTGACCTGTAGAACATGCTCCAGTATTATAACACTCATCTGGACAACTTGTGAGTTATCTGCACATACATCTTTCCCAATGGTCAACTTCAGAGCAAGTTAAATAATTTATTTATTTTTTAATTTCTTACTCTTTGTTAACCATGTTAACTGCAGATTTATTCAACTTTCTGGGGAATTTTTCAAGGATGACATTGCAAGCATCGTACACAAAGAGTTTGGAGCTGATCTAAATGTGGGGAGAATGCTATTTGTATATGCATTCATCTCACCAGTCTGATCAGTTAATTCTTATTTCATATAGGATCATAGAATCATATGAGATTACTACGTTATCCACCAGGAGATCATTTTAAGCCTAGATGTTTCATCCCAATGTAATACCATAGAAATGGTAGTCAATACTCAAGATTGCATTTAGTGATGACTGCCCATGTCCAGGAGGGTTGCGGGCTCTATCCCCAGTAAGAATTTATGGTGCCCCATCCACTCAGCCAGGTTCTTCTTGAGCAGTGGCATAGAGATGCTCTGTTTTACACAAATTGGTAGTCTATTCCAAAGATGTGAGAGTCACTTGGAGATAAACCTGTCTCTCTGGCATGTCCTATTTAAGTCGCAGCCCATATTTAGGTCCCTGGAATGGGCAGCCTAGTCCCATTTGATTTATGGATATGCAGCAAGTTCATTAGGTTTGTGTATTGGATTGCTCCATAGGCCAGGCATACGTCTCCCCTAAGAAGTCTATATGATATGGAGTATAGTGACAGGGACTTTAGTTGGTCTGTGTAAGGCACATGCTGGAGCCCCTTGACCTTCTTTGCTAGAAGCCTCTGAGGTCTCTCTAATTGCTGCAGGTGCTTAGTATGGTACATGCCAAATGGGGAGTTATACTCAATTATGGGCCAGATAAGTGTTGAGTATATGGGGTTATAACTTCTTTTGATCTTGAGGCAATGTCTTTATTAATCAAGTATGCTACATAGCAAGCTTTCCTTACTAAAGTAGACACATGGTGGTTGACATTAAGGTCACAGTCAACTTATGATCTCCGATTCTTTACCACTTCTTGGATAGTTAGAGTATTGTTATTGATTTGATAGTGTGAAGGAACATTGTTTGTTCTGAAGGGAATGATGATACATTTCTTTGCACTCAGTCTGTGTAAGATCCTCCAGGAGTATACTGACATCATGTGGGGTTCAATAATTGCACTCAGTCTGCAGTCGTCTACAAACTTGGTCAGCCACAACCCTTTAGTTTTGACCTGAACTTCCGAGAAGTATATACTATTATGTCTAGCTTTGGTGGAAAAGAGAATAATGTGATTAAAGTGATATTTATGAATGGTAATCGTAGTATATTTGTCAAGTGTAAATCTTGTGCAGTATTTTACATGAGTAAAATGGATACTGCATTAAGAAAAGGGATCTATGAACATTGTTATGACATCCATACTAAAAACATAAACAATGCTTCATATAGACATTCTACAGAATGTGACAGTTTTCAGGCATTTCACTTTGGTATTATTGACAATGGTACCTGGGAGATCACATTGAAATTCGAGGAAGCAGTGTGTCAGTTTATGTTGAATGCCATTGTTTTTCCCCCTGGATTAAATGAAACATTTCTATTTTACCTATTCTTAAATTGAGGGCAGCTAAATTGTGAATTTTATATCATATATCTTTTATTTTGAATTATATATATGTTTTTAATATAAAAAATGAATTTTATGTATTATTACCAGTTCCTATAATGAATGTATTCCTAAGGTGCTCTCTGTCTTTAAGATTTGATTGACTGTTAGTAATGTCATTAACTAAGGATTTTCAAACTAGGTTGTTTGTAGTGGAGACAGTTTCTGATGAAGTCTATATGTTTGGAAGATGAAAGAAAAATTAAAAGTCATATTGCTAAAATTATTCAGACTCTTGTGTGGAGTTTTTTGTTTGATGCTGCTAGTTGTCATTTGCTTTCTTCACTGCTTGCTGTGAATTTTGGTGGACTTTTCATGCTTTGGCATTTCTCTGTTTTTTTAACTTAAAGGGTGCTATAAATACTCTGTGAATATATTTCCACATAAATATTTTCTGATGTATTCTTATAGGCATTTGGTTAATAGACTTCAATATTAAATATTTATTTTTTATTCTAAAAATTCTTTGACATTTAAAGAGTCTACGAAGACCGAATAAGTTGTATCTAAATCATATTTAGTATTTACTAAAATCTTAAAACTTTTAAATTACCATTCCAGTGTGCCTGACTCTATAGTCAAGCACACTGACATCCCACTAACTAGGCTGAACAAGGAGAAGGTTACTGTTAGCTGCCTGTCAGGTGCCAGGATCCGCCACATAACAGAAACACTCAGGTCACTCCAGAACAAGTACAAATATGACTCTGTCATTGTCCATGTTGGTGGGAATGACCTGAGCCATACCTCCCTGGACTACATAAAAAGAGACATGGAGGAGCTCTCTGATCATGTAACCCAGGCCGGTATGACCCTGTCCCTGAGTAGCATCCTGCCTTCACCAAAAATTAAACCACAGTACAGAGAAAAAAATATCAATTTCAACAATTGGCTAAGCTTCTGGTGTCATTCAAAGGGGATCCAGTGTCTGTCAGCCTGGGATGACATACTCGACAAGCCACGCTGCTTCGCTAGAGATGGCTTGCACCTGTCAACCTTAGGCTTCCGTATACTGGCCAAGGCTCTTACCACACCCATAGTGCCTTTTTTAGGCAAGGCTTAAAAGACAAAACCACCACCATAAATAGAACAAGTAACAAAAAACTGAGGGTAATGCTACTCAATGCCAGAAGTCTAAACCTCAAAATGTACGCATTCGAGGCACTCCTCAGTATGGAGAAAATTGATATATATGCAGTAACAGAAACCTGGTTTAAGGCTCCAGAGAGGACCCCAGCACTACCAGGCTACAACTCATACCATACATTTCGGCCACAAAACCCGGACTGAAATACAAAAGGCAGGGGAGTATCCATATTCATCAAGGATACCCCCACCTCCAGGTTAGTGGCACAGCACGATGCTTCAGAGATCATCCACGTGCAACTAGCAACGGGCAAAACTGCTATTCAAATTATAGCTTGCTACAGATCACTCACCATGTCCCAGGACTCCCACTCCACATTCCTGGAAACACTGGGAAACATAAAGTTCCTACCAAACAACTTGATATTGGGTGATTTCAATTATCCAAATATTAACTGGGAGAACTACCTCAAGTACAAACTCCCTTGCCCAACATTTCATAGAATTTATAAACTCAAATGCCCTGGATCAATTGGTCAACACCCCCACCAGAGGTGACAACATACTGGACCTGGGCATTACCAACATGGGCGACCGGTGTTCCACACCGGAGGTCAACCCCTCACTGGTTATATCTGACCATAAACTAATCACTCTGGATATCCACATTCTGCCACCACCCCTGGTCAAAGAAACCACTGTGAAAAACTTTTCAAAAGCAAACTTCACGTTACTCAAGACCGAGGTGGGAAGTTTCAAAGCCCCCATGCTAAAGGATAATGATGTCCAAGCTGCAAAATCCTTTACTAATGCACTCTATGGGCACCTACAAGAATGCATGGATCGTGCTATCCCAAACAAAACCAAGATTCACTCCTCCAAGAAAAGGAAACCAGTCTGGTTGACCCCTGCCATAAACAAGCTATACAATAGAAGGAGGAAACTAGTACAGAAAAGAGTAAAATCCCAAGAAGGGAAGACATCCCTGATCAGTATCAGCAAGAAACTACATTCCCCTCATAAAATCATCCAAGGCTAGCTTCAAAAGAAAAATTACCATGGACTCCAAAGATAGCCATGAGGCATTCTTTAGCTATGTCAAGAATCTAAGTGGCAATTCTCAGATCTGCTCAGAGTTAATGCAGAATGGCACAGAATACACTGAACCGACCAATATAGCCAACATCCTGGCAGACAGGTTCAGTGCAAATGTCACCCCCAAAAGAGCCCATAACTATACCAGAAGAATGCAATGTCCCTAAAATCACAGACATTCAGGTTAAAACAGCCCTCTCCAAAGCCAAAAACACAGCATCAATGGGACCTGATGGTTTCCCAGGCTGCGTCCTACACGAGCTCAAAGATGAACTAACCCCTCACCTAAACACACTATTTAAACTCAGCCTCTCCACAGTCTATGTGCCCACAGAGTGGTGCACAGCAAAGATTATTTCACTCCACAAAGGTGGAGCCACAACGGACCCCGGGAACTATCACCCTATAAGCCTGACTAGCTTGGTCTGCAAAGCTGTGGAGTGCATCATCATGGATCTCATTAACAGAGACATTGGGAACCTCCAAACACTGGACCCTACCCAGTTCATCTTTGTTAAGGGCAGATCATTCCTCCTAAACCTGGTGGACTTCTTTGAGACAGTTACCAAGGCTATAGATGAGGGAAAGGTGGTCCACACAGCCTACTTTGACCTCACAAAGACCTTCAACACCATTCCCCACTCAGGTATTATAGACAAGCTCACCAGCCTGAACATAAACCCCCTACATCATGAGATGGGTTGCCAACTGGCTCATGGACAGAACCCACATGGTAATAGTTGCAGGAGCTAGATCAGACTCTAAACCGGTTACAAGTGGCTTTTCCCAGGGCTCAGTCCTAGGACCCCTCCTGTTCGGCATATACTTCTCAGAGGTACAGGCAAGCACAGAAAGACTATGGCTGACCAAGTTCACAGATGACTGCAAACTAGGGGCTATAATTGACTCTCTGGCTGACACAGACATCCTCCAAAAGGGTCTCACTGAGACAGATACCTGGTGTCAAAACCATGGCCTCAAGCTAAATGCCAAAAAGTGCATAGTCATCCCCTTTGGAAAAAACAAAGTACCCACAAACTGGCACATAGGTGGTAGCCCCCTAAATATGGAAAATGTAATAAGGGATCTGGGGACCCAAGTAGATAGTAACCTCTCCTTTGATAATCACATTGCCAAAGTGGTTAGAAAATCCTTCTATGTGGCCAACCTAATCACAAAAGGGTTTGCATCCAGATTGAAAGAGGTCATTGGGCCCCTCTACGCATCACTCATCAGACCCATCATAGAGTACAATGCTCCATTTGGAATGTACCTTACAAGACACCTGCAACAACTGGAAAGACCACAGAAGTACCTCACCAAGAGGATCACTGGCCTCAAGCACATGCCCTATGCAGCTCAACTGAAGAAACTCCAGCTGTACTCGGATGCATACTACCTACTCAGAGATTATCTCGGCCTGACTTAGAAGGCCATGTCCAACCCAGAATTGATGGACATGCTCCACCTAAAGAAAACCATATCCCCTCAAACCACATGCTCCAGTGATCAAAAACTCAACACAACAATAAATAGGACATGCTGGAGGGATAGATTCCTGTCCCAAAGACTTCCCATGCTCTGGAACAAGATTTCAATCTACATTAGGCAGAGCTCCATGCTAACCATCTTCAAGAGAAACCTTGATGAGTGGATGGGAAACAGAAAGTTTACCCCAGGGATCACTTCAATGGCTCTGCTGGACAGAGGCACAGGGAACTAATCTAATGGGGTGGCAAAAGCCAACACATTCTGGCTCGGCTTATAAATGCCTTCGGGCAGATAGCCTAATAGTTACCTATGAACCGATGAACCTATGAACCATTATAGGATAAGTCTCCAAGTCTGATAAATTTCAATTACTCATATACAATTGGGTATGTATATTTTTTTCATTTTCCTGTAGTAAATTTATATAATCTTTAAACTTATTAATAGAATTTTGAGTTTTAACTTTTTAATATGCTTCTAGTCTTTTTCAAAATATTACCAGAAGTTAGAAAGTTGTCTTTACTAATATGATTAAACCAATATGTGAACATATTACTTTTATATAGAATCATATTCACAGTGTGAGCTACTAGCATCAACTGCCACTGTTGAAGCTATAGGAAATATTAAAAATTTGCATTGTTTAAGGAATGGATATTTGTATATAAAACTTCTAAATTGTTTTATAACTGTTGACAAACAGGAGGAATCAAGTTTTACCATTACTTTGTCTTCTAAACTGTGTTTTAAAATTCAAATAAAACTATTGTTAACTATTATCAAGTAATATGAATCCTTTAGTATAAATGAATTCAATATAATTTGTTCATGAAAGTCTTGAATCTAGCCACTGAACAATTATGCTAAGCATACCTGCAAAAGCATAAGATTCTAAATCCAGAAAATTAATTTTTCCATACTCCCATAATCTTAAATGATTCTTAGCTGCCCTTCTTGGTACAAATGGAAACCATAAGAACAAGATCAATATTTTTTCTATTTTTTCTGTAATTTTTTCTCAGGTAAGACAAAAGTTAATCATAACACATATACTATTGTAAGTAAAATCGTCTTTTACTAAGCATTAACCTTTCTTCAAAAGTAAGGAATAACTCATCAATAACTTTGGAGAAATTCATATGTATAAGTTGATTAATGTCTGAAAAGATTTATATTTCTAAACAATTAATCTTTTGTTTCCCCCAATTATAATCACAGTTTTCTTTTAAATAATTTTTAATTGTTGACTTGTCAAAATAAATTCATATTTATTCTCATTCAATTTCATAAATATATTTAAATAATACAGATTCTTTGTTTAGTTCATCAAAAATACATTAGTATAGCCTAATGTCAAAAATTTGTCATCAACAGAAAGCTGTATTTTGGAATAAGAATCCTTATTAACTTCAAATTCCTGTATTCCCTTGATAGTATTTGCAAATTATTATTCTAAAAATGTTTTGCAATACTTTGAAGCTTTAAACCCTGGGAATCTGCTGAAAGTGGACTCCAACCCAGCCTCACTTTCCCAGTAATCAAATGTTAATAAATAAATAATTTGATTAGCAAAGCAAATACTAAAGGTGATAATGGACAACCCTCATCCCTTTATTTTGCTTAAATGGATTGGATATACAACTTCTAATTTTAATAAATGCATAGGAATTTGCATACAAGTGTTTTAACAATTCAACAAATTTATTTAGAAATCTAAAAATAATTTTTAAGCAGAACATTTCAATTAACTGAATTGAAGGCTTTTTCAATGTGAATTCTTATTTGAGCTAGTTTTTTTTTTGTTTTTAACTATATCCAATAATGTAATTGCCCCTTTCATATTGTCATATGTTAATCTGTTTATAATGAAGCCATTTTCATCTTTATTTATAATTCCATCGTATTCTTTTTGAAAAGATTAACATTAATAACTTAAAATCAATATTTAATAATGAAATTGGTCTATAAGAAGATGCTAATTCTTTCTCTTTCCCTTCTTCAAGAATTGACAATATTAATGCATAGTTCAAAGATGGAGGAATTATTTTTGTATTTTACATTAAAGGTTTTATTTAACACAAATAATTATTTCCTTAGAAATATTTTATATATTTCTGCAGCTGTCCCATCCATACCTGGAGATTTTGGATGGTGCAGTGGCGCAGCAGTAGCATTGTCGCCTCACAGCAAGAGGTTCTTTGATTTGATTAGGATTGGGGTGCTTTCTGTGTGGAGTCTGCATGTCCTCCCTGCATTCATGTGGGTTTTCTCTGGGTGCTCTGGTTTCCTCCCATGTTACAAAGACTGGCGTTTGGAGCATTTCTCCCCAGGCCTCCACTGAAAATTGGCTTTGTTCCAAGTTGGACTTTCCCAGTTAACAAACGTTAAATAAATTAATTTCCATTTTTTATTTAATTTAATAACATCTTAATTCCATTATGGTAAGAGGCTTGTTCATCTTTTTAATATGATCTTCATTTAATTTACTAGAAATGTTTTCCAAGTAATTTTCAGTTGTTTTGACTGCAGTTATTGTATTATTATTGCTATTCCTTTTTTATGATAATTTTTAAAGCCTGATAGCATTTCTTTTTTATCTGATGTGCATTTTTGCTATTTGATTTAAAATAGTATTAATTTGTGTTTTTATTCATTAGTTTACTTCTACTTGATAGATAATGAAGTTTATAGGAGACATTGAATATCATGTAATTTAAAATTTTCAAACACAATTCCAATTTTATGACTAAGTATTTCTTGATATATTTCAGTAAAACAGTTTATCATTTCTGAGTTATTAATTTTTAGATTTTGTTGATCTAATCCAGCATACTGTAAATATTTCTGTATTACCAGGATCTCTTTATCCCATTCTTTTAATTTTTTTTCTTATTCATTTTCATATTGTTTCTGGAATATACATTTTGAATGTATCTCACAAAATAATATTATTAATCATTCCATTTTAATTTAGTTGAAGAAATATTAAAATTTTTCTAAGAGATGAGTTTAAAGACTTTTAATTTTACTAGATATTCTGTTATCTTATGTACTAATTGAAATTGTGTATAGTCAAAGTTTAAATTCATATATAAAGTATTATAATCTGTTAATAGGTAAGAAATAATTTTAAAAAATTTCAACTTTACTCAGATGTACTGAAATATATATTTTGTCAATGCATGTTTATGTACCATAACCATATGAATAATGAGTAAAGAAGAGAGTTTTGTTCTCTAAAATCTATTACATCTCTCAAAATACCATTAACCCATTTATTTTGCAATTTAGTACTATCATTATAGATTATTTAATATTTTTAGTAGCACTTGCATTTTTTATCTTGAATGAAATTTAAATCTCCTGCAACAATAAGATTATCTTTCCACAGGCTTTGCATAATTTCCCAATAATTTCTTGCAGCTTCTAAACCTAGACATGGGATCCAAAAGAAATTCACTAAAGTATATACTTTTCCATTGTAAAGAATAGTGACTATCAAACACTTTCCATTGGGATATTTTTATTTGCTAATTAGTTTTGCATCAACACACTTTTTCTCCATAAGATAGACCTTTATTTTTTGTTGAAAGAGTATGAGATTAACACGTAATAGTTTGAGTTATATCATAACTGTATATTATATTCTAATAAATGTGTTTTTTGAAGGAATATAATTTCACCTTTATTGACTTTCAAATATTTCAATATTAAGGAATATAATGTCACCTTTATTGACTTTCAAATATTTCAATAATGATCTTTTAATGCCAGTGGTTAGTTTATTTACATTAATAGATATTAATTTTAAAGAAGATATGTTATTCTCCTATTTTTCTCATTATTAGAAATCTATTTTTGCACTGAAGGTGTTCTACATACTTGATTACTATTCTTACTAATAGTTTTATATTACTGCATATGACTATATCATGAATTCTAAGTATTTCAAAGTCTCCTCTTTACTTTTTTATAGAAAAATATGATATAATTAAGTTAAAAACTATTAATTCAAACAATTTTATGTCAAATAACTGTAACATTTTTGCAACCCTACCAACTATGGATGCTAATGTTCCCAATCTAACATATTTAGTTAGACACATTGCCCAAACATAGACCACTACCAATTGCTGATCTCATTTGAAAATAATTCACTACCATAACTAATTAGATAATTCAATTATCTAAAAATGTTATAATTAACGAGACTATCAATTTGAGAATAATATTAATAATGAAATTAATTAAGAACTAACAATGTCTGTCTAGATGAAAACCAAGAGTTGTAATAACTATTAAATATTATTAAGTTCTATTCATCTACTTGGGAGAATTAAAGAATAAGAATTAGATGCTAGCAGTAATATATTTATAATGACAAGATAATTATGTATAAAAGATTCTTTACAGTATAAAATAACCAAATCACCCAGAATGTAATTTTTTCTTCTTTAATAACCATTTAAGTCTATATAAGTTTGATATTCATAGCCCATTATTTGATGTCTGACCTTATGCAAAATATTGCATCCCATCATTTGATTTTCTAATTTATTTTGTAATGCAGTTCTATCTTTTCACTGTATTCAGAGTATCAGATAATGGAAATAATGACAATGAATAACAGTATAATAATTATTATTATAGATAAATTATTATAATTAATCATATGATTGCTTTCATAAATATCCTCTTCATTCCCTTTTCCCCATCTCCCACAACATAATCTAGTACTTAAGTACATTTAATTTTACCAAGAAAAAAGTTCCAGGATGCACAAAAAATACTAGTAACCAAAACTAATGCACCCAGTAGCCATCAAGGAAAACTACACTTTATTGGAAACAACCACCAGCAAAATCCATTAGTTGTCGAGCGCTTTCATCATAGACAATGACTTCATCATAACAAGAATAATTCACATGGTTGAAGATGCCTATATATACCTAATAAATTAGCACAGACTTAAGTAATGAATTAGGTTAAATAAATCAATTAAAAACAACTTTCTTAAAATACATTCTCAAATGTAAATATTGATACATTCTCAAGTATAAAAAAATATGTGTATTGACAGCTCTTGCTAAAACATAGTGTATGGAAATATATAGTTTAAAAAAAATTGTATTCAAAATATATACAAAATGTATATATAATATATAAACACACTTTTTATACCTAAAAACATTTAAATAAATTTAAAAGTACTAATATATTTTAGTAGACAGGAGATGTACGTAAATTGTGTAATCACCTATTTGATCTAAAATTCTGATCCTTAATTTGGATTCTGTCCTTTAGGGCTGGTAATATGGAAACATTGTCATTTAATCCTGGGGGGAAGTTAGCAGCAAGCCTAAGTTGCCAAATGAGTTCTTTTTTGCTGAGCTGATTCTTCCCATCCCCCCACCTGGGTTCAATGTCAACTATAGCTAGTAAACCAAACTTAAAGCCTTGAAAATTTAAACAACTTAGTGAATGCCTGTACAATGCATTAGTTTCCTATTTGTTTTTTAATTCATATAAATGTTCACAGATTCTACGCTTGAAAGATCTTTCCATCTTTCCAACGTAATATGCCAGGCAGGTATCACACATTGCCAAGTATACTGACCTCTGCGTTCTACAGTTTCCATTCCTAAAAGTAATGTTAGTCCTTAGTCTGTCGCTCAATGTAGTAACAGTTCCCCTAAAAATGAAACTACACTGTGAACAACAGCCACAACTTGTAGTCCCTTTCCCATTCCCATTTCCATTAAAATTTTTGGTTTTCTCTACCAATTTCTTAAGATTCATTCCCACCTTATTGATAAAAAAGGGTTGGTCATCCAAAGTTTGATAAATATCCTGTTTTTTTCTAAAAATGCTCCAATTTTTTCACAAAATAACCTTAATGTTTTTAGATATAGTATTATATTGTAGTATACATGCTCTTGTAAATGACCCAGACCCAGAATGGTGTTGAGAACTAACCGAGGGTGGATTTATAAACTGACCTGCTCCCAAAAGGGGTTTGTATTTCCTACCCCATTCACCATAAACTTTATCCAAAATTGAATTAATCATTTCTTTGGGATAGCCCCTTTGTAGAAACATGTTGGTCAAATTAACAAATTATTTTTTAACATTAATAAGTTCAGAAGTCATTCTAGCAATACGTATAGCCTGTCCATTAACAATGCTTTTCTTTTGGGACAAGGGGTGATGACTAGTGAAGTGCAAGTAACAGTTGCAAAAAGTACTCTTACAAAAAACCTGAGCTCTAAAGCCATGATCATTGTGGGAAATTAATGTATCTAGAAATGGTAGCTGTTGTTCATGACAGGAAAATGTAAACTTAAGGAAGTTAGTAGTTCCATTCAAATAGTCAGTGAATGCAGGAATGCTGTCTTTATCTCCCTTCCATAGAATAAAAATATCATCCAGGTACTGATTGTACAACAGTACATGTTCAGCCCCCCAAGTGCTGTTAAAAACATGTTTAAGCTCCCATCCAAAAAGGACTATATTGGCATACACTGGTGCACAAACTGCTCCCATGGCCACCCCAGAAATTTGTTGGTAATATTGCCCTTCAAAGTAGATGTAATTATAATCTATAACCATAGACATTAGTTCACAAATTAAGGTGACCTCCCCATGAGTCAAACTGGAATCGAGAAACAATATGTCCTCGAAAAATTCCATACCGTCTTTCTTAGGGATACAAGTGAATAAGTCCTTAACATCTATGGTTAAGGACATAAGATCCGGGCTCCATATATCTTTACTGAGTTGTCCCAAAAAATCCCAAGAGTCCATGATCAAATGTGGAACTCCTTCAACAATGTGCTTAACCTTATTTTCCACAAAGCTGGACAAATTATGGGTCTTTGACCCCTAGCAGACACTTTGGGTTGAAAGGGTGGTAAGGAAACGCTCTTGTGCACCTTAGGTATGCCAAAAATCACAGGAATCCTAGGGTGAGTGTTAGTCAAAAGATTATAGGTGTCCTGGTCAATATGTTGGTCCAACAAAAATTCCAACAAAAAACTGTCAATGCATTGGTATCCAATGTGTATCTGATTAATGGACACCTGTGTATAATTGTCCTGGTCATATAACAAATCCTGAATGATGTAGGTATAATCAGTAGTGTTAAAAATGACTACACCTCCTCCTTTGTTGGGGATCATAATCTGCACCGGCCTGTCCCATCTAATTTGATTCAATAAAGTCCTCTCTTTTGGGTTGAGATTTGAAAATAAATTTTTGTGTCCTGCCCAAAGTTGATACATGTCCTTCTTAACGGCTGTCTCAAAAGTATGTATAAGGGGGTGCAAGGGTGGATAAATACACTATTTTTCCTAAGACCACCTTTCTCATTACGAATAACCTTCTTGTTGGAAAAAATGACCTGGAAATTCAATTTCCTGGTATAAAAATGAATGTCCAGGAAACCGTCAGCAATGTCCGGGATACTAGCAGGCACAAATTTAAAACCCTTCAAAAAAGTGTAAAATATTCATTGGTGATAGGTCGGTTGGTATAATTATAAATGTTAAATCCTTCAAAGGTGTGAACAATGCTGTCACCTTCAACATTAGGAGGTATACTTAATAATAATTCCTGCCTCTCCCCCTGTATGAATTTTTTCCTGGGATACTGCCCCATGTAATTGTGTCTGTAATTCCTGCTTGCTATTCTTTCTGAGGAATGTAACAGGGGAAAATCCTGATTAATCATACCTTCTTGTGTTCCCTCAAACTCGGGTTCCTCATTCACAAGTGTCTCATCATTAAAGAGTTGTTGCTCATCTAATACACCAATGTCATTCTTAACAAAAATTTTGTTAGTAAGATATGCCTCCTTTAATTGATATTGTTTGATATCCCTGGACAATTTCCTACTTTTTTTGTGAAATAACACATTGTATTTCTTCTCTACTCATTCTAATACTTTTTGATAAAACAGTTCATATTGTTCAAATAACAAATCACTGATAATGGGACCAGACGGTGTCCCGGGCTGCGTCCTACATGAACTCTAAGAAGAACTAAACCCAAACATAAAACTACTGTTCAATCTCAGCCTTACTACAGGATATGTACCCAAAGAGTGGCGTACAGCAACAGTGGTCACTCTCCACAAAGGTGGTGCCTCAACGGATCCTGGAAACTATCGCCCCATACGCCTGACTAGCTTGGTCTGCAAAGCTATGGAAAGGATCATCATGGACCGCATAAATAAAGATATTGGGGACCTACAGACACTGGATCCCACCCAGTTCGGCTTTGTTAAGGGCAGATCCTGCTTCTTAAACCTGGTCGATTTCTTTGAAACAGTCACCAAGGCCATTGACGAGGGGAAGGTGGTCCACACAGCCTACCTGGACCTTGCAAAAGCCTTCGATACAATACCCCACTTGCGTATTATAGATAAGCTCACCAGCTTAAATATAAACCCCTATGTCACTAGATGGGTTGCAAACTGTCTCAAGGACAGAGCCCACATGGTTAGAATTGCTGGAGCCATGTCAGACTCCAAACCAGTTACAAGTGGCATCCCACAAGGCTCAGTCCTGGGACCTCTCTTGTTCAGTATATATTTCTCAGAGGTACAGGCTAACACAGAAGGACTGTGGCTGACCAAGTTCACAGATGACTGCAAACTGGGCACCATCATCGACTCTCCAACCAACACAAGCATCCTACAAAAGGGCCTCATAGAAACAGACAACTGGTGCCAGAGCCATGGTCTCAAGCTAAACGCCAAAAAGTATATAGTCATCCCCTTTGGCAAAAACAAAGTGCCCACAAATTACCACATAGGTCGTAATCCATTAAGTACGGAAGAAGTAATTAGGGACCTGGGTACCCAAGTTGATAGCAATCTCTCATTTGACAACCACGTGGCCAAAGTGGTTAGAAAAACATTTTATATAGCCCACGTAATCATGAAGGGATTCACATCTAGATCAGGGGAGGTCATCGTGCCTCTTTACTCATCCCTCATCAGGCCCATAATTGAGTATAATGCCCCTTTTGAGATGTACCTTACCAGACACCTGCAGCAATTGGAAAGACCCCAAAAGTACCTCACCAAGAGGATCAAAGGGCTCAAACAGATGCCATATGCTGCCCAGTTAAAGAAACTCGAGCTCTACTCAGTGGCATACCGCCTGCTCAGAGGCGATCTGTGCCTGACGTATAAAGCCATGTCCAACCCGGAATTAATAGACATGTGCACCTCAGAAAATCCAAATCCCATCGAGCTACGCATTCGAGAGACTTGAACCTCAGCACTGAAATAAATAGGACATGCTGGAGGGACAGATTCATAACCCAGAGGCTCCCTTCACTCTGGAATAAAATCCCAGTCCAGGTTAGGCAGAGTCCCTCATTGACTCTCTTCAAGAGGAATCTTGATGAGTGGATGGGAGATTGTAGGTTTACCCCGGGTATCACTTCTGTGTCACTGTTAGACAGAGGCAGAGTATACTAACCTCGAAAAAGGGCATAGCAAAATTCATTTAAAATGGGTGGCGAAAGCCAAACACATTCTGGCTAGGCTTATAAATGCCCTAGGGCAGATAGCCTAGTATGAACCTATGAACCTATAATCTGTGAATTTAGTACAGCCAATTTGTTCTGCAATTCCACTTGTACTTTGTCATTGTAAACCAACACTTTTTGCAACAGTTCAAAACCCCACCCATTAAACATGTTGCTAAAATCCTCAATAATACAATTGTCATAGTAAATGCCAAATGGAAATTTAAAAACCCGTAGGCCTTGTGGTACCACTTTGGCTTTGATACATTCCCTAAAGTATTTAGACTCAAGCTGCAATGTTTTGTATTTAAACATTTTTTTTTTCAAAGGTAAAAATGTCTTTTAAAGTTTTAAAATGCATGTTGTCAGCATTAACAGTGTTGCCTCGTACATCAGGATGTTCTTCTGAAAAAGTATAATTTTTGTTAATAAGATTGTCAAATTTGGAGCTAGAATGCAAACCACAATTCATTGTTAAAGTCACTGTCATAGCATTCTGATTCCCCAGTATTACCTGAGACCTAGATGCATTGCCAGAATTGTTCCATGATACAGGAAGAATGTTTACAGTATCTGTTTGCGGACAAGGTGCAGCTTCAACCTGTTCATCTGTGATATTAAAAATGTCCCAACCATGGTAGACAGTGCCATTAGAAGCACCACCATTACACTTTCGTCCATCCTGGAATTTGGAATGATGCACCTGTGCCATGGTGGTGACGTCACAACGTTTTTTACCAATTTAAGATCCAGGGAGAGTTTCTGTCACATTATTGACTGAATTAGCCTGATTACTGTTACCAAAGCCCAAAGAACAAGAATTAAAGGGCTCAGGAAATTTATCACCTTTCCCAGTGTTTAGTAGTGAACTGACTGAGCATATTATTACTTTGGCTGAAATAATCGGACTGCTGTGCTTACCACCACCAATGCTTTGTATAGTAAGCAAGTCAATGAGCCATGAAAGCTCTCCTTTAAGCATTTGCACATCTTGTTTAAGCTCATTTAGCTCTGCTGCCCACCCTAAGGGTGTCCCCTCAGACAATGAGGCCTGTGTGGATCCACTACCCAGCTCAGGAGTAAGAGGAGATTCCATGTGGCCAGGAACCAAAATATAAACTCACCAAGAAAAAAAGTTCCAGGATGCAGGAAAAATACTAGTAACCAAAAGTAATGCACCCAGTAGCCATCAAGGAAAACTCCACTTTATTGGAAATAACCATCAGCAAAATCCATTAGTTGTTGAGCACGTTCATCATAGACAATGACGTCATCAGAACAAGAATAATTCACATGGTTGAAGGTGCCTATATATACCTAATAAATTAGCACAGACTTAACTAATGAATTAGGTTAAATAAGTCAATTAAAAAACAACTTTCTTAAAAACACATTCTCAAATGTAAATATTGATACATTCTCAAGTATAAAAAATATGTGTATTGACAGCTCTTGCTAAAACATTGTGCATGAAAACGTATAGTTTTTAAAAATTTTTTGTATTCAAAATATATAAAAAATGTATATATAATATATAAACACATTTTTATACCTAAAAACATTTAAATAAATTTAAAAGTACTAATATAATTTAGTAGACAGGAGATTTACGTAAATTGTATAATCACCTATTTGATCTAAAATCCCGATCCTTAATTTGGATTCTGTCCTTTAGGGCTGGTAATATGGAATTGTTGTCATTTAATCCTGGGGGAAGTCAGCAGCAAGCCTAAGTTGCCAAATGAGTTCCTTTTTGCTGAGCTGATTCTTCCAATCTCCCTCTCTGGGTTCAATGTCAACTATATCTAGTATACCAAACTTAAAGCCTTGAAATTTTAAACAGCTTAGTGAATGCCTGTACAATGCATTAGTTTCCTTCTTGTTTTTTAATTCATATAAATGCTCGTAGATCCTACACTTGAAAGATCTTTCCAACGTAATATGCAGGGCAGGTATCACACATTGCCAAGTATACTGACCTCTGTGTTCTACAGTTACCAGTCCTAAAGGTAATGTTATTCCTTAGTCTGTCGCTCAATGTAGTAACAGTTCCCCTAAAAATGAAACTACACTGTGAACAGAAACTACACTGTGAACAACAGCCACAACTTGTAGTCCCTTTCCCATTCCCATTTCCATTAAAATTTTTGGTTTTCTCTACCAATTTTTTAAGATTCATTCCCACCTTATTGATAAAAAAGGGTTGGTCACCCAAAGTTTGATAAATATCCTGGTTGGTTCTAAAAATGCTCCAATTCTTTCACAAAATAACCTTAATGTTTTTAGATATAGTATTATATTGTAGTATACATGCTCTTGTAAATGCCCCAGACCCAGAATGGTGTTGAGAACTAACCGAGGGTGGATTTATAAACTGACCTGCTCCCAAAAGGGGTTTGTATTTCCTACCCCATTCACCATAAACTTTATCCAAAATTGAATTAATCATCTCTTTGGGGTAGCTCATGGGTACAGAATTTTTACCAAAGGGGATGACAATGCACTTTTTGGCAGTGAGCTTGAGCCATGGCTTTGACACCAGGCATCTGTCTCAGTGGGGCCCTTTTGTAGGATGTCCACATCGTTAGGTGTTTCAATTATGGCTCCTGGTTTGCAGTCATCTGCAAACTTTGTTAGCCAAAGACCTTCTGTATTAGCCTGTACTTCAGAAAAGTGGATACCAAACAGGAGAGGACCCAAGACTGAACCCTGTGGTACTCCACTTATCACTGGTCTGAAGTCGGATTTGGAGTCTGCTACTTTCACAGTGTGGGTTCTGTCAGTGAGGCATTTGGCAACCCATCTTGTGACATAGGGATTTATACCTAGTTTAATGAGTTTATCTATAATTCCAGATGGAGGATGGCTGATTTTTTCAGTAGGTTAAGGAAACTTATTATTTTAGAAGGTGAAACCCATAAATGAGAATGTAAATATATTTGATAACTTCTGAAGCAATACATTCAGAAAATAAACAGACTGTCATTTATTCTTGTCTCTTTGACTTTATATTAATTTTCCAGTAATTTACTTCTGTTTGCCTTTTCAGGGATACTATGCTTCATTCCATCTCTTGAGCAGGAGAAATGATGTTATTCTTTTTATGAAATCCGAGGCTTCTTCTATGGTAGTAAAGATTTTTAAACCTTTGGAAAGGTGTACTTTAATTCTTGCTGGAAATAGGAGATTCCATTTCATGACTTTCATCTTTCTGTTTTTAATATTTGGCAAACACACTTTCCTTTTACTCATGACAGTTGGAGAGTAGTCATTGTCAAAATGAATAATGTTTTCTCCAGTTTTAATAGGAGGAGTGAACTAAGCTGCTTTTAATATTTGATCTTTTTTCAGACTTGATATAAATGTCATTATTGTGGAAGGAGGTGGAACTTTATCTCTTTTTAACTGTGATGCCAAGGATCTATGAGCTCTGTCTAATCAGAAAGATAGAGCCTCATGTAAGTTTAACAATTTGTACAGCCATGCAGACAAAAAAGTAATCATGCTTTGACCTTCATATTTCTCTGGTATTTTCATAGTCTTATATTATTTCTTCTAAGTTGATTTTCCATGACATCCACATTTTCAATAAGCCAGTTATTTTGTTTTAGAAGAATAAAATCTGTATTTCTTTTTCAGCTATTCTTTCTTCATGGTCATTCAAAGCTTTTTATATACTTGTTAAATTCTGCTGTTTTATAAGACTGCATAATTTGTCAATCTCATTGTTGGTTTCTTCTTTAAAAGTGCCTATTTTCAAATCTAGCTTAGCTATTGTAGTTAGAACATCTTGCATACTGGATATTAGAGACTTTTTAAAGAGAGGATTCCTGCTTGTTCTTCTTTGGATGACTCATTTTGTAGTCTCTTACCTGATATTTCTGAGATAAAGAATGAAATTCTAACCTGCAAATTATTATATTTGAAGATAATAAGTATATCCATTACATTCTTATTCTTATACAATTTGAATAATTTTCTTAGTTCCTCAAAATAATTGCTGATTTTATGATATAAGTCAGAATATATAAATTAAGTTACATAGCTTCTTTCAGATGCTGCTTTCACTCTGCTATCTTGGCCATGCCACAGCAATAATGATTTTTTTCTTAGTAAGTTATATAAGTGATTTACTAAGTGATTGTGACCTCCTAAAAAATTCAGATGCCTACTCATTATTCAAAAAGCCACCATGCACCATCCAACCATCCACCCATCCATCCATCCATCCATCCAGCCATCCTTCCATCCACATCCCCTTTTTCCCATTTTTGAACAAGGAGTTGGAATGTCACAGTCACAATCATCTAGAACCAAGGTTTACACAACTGGGTGGTAAGCCCTGCCATGCTAACTCATTATACAAAATTGTTCACCTTGTTTACTGTCCCTTCTAAAAAGAATCTTTGTATAGGGAGCAAATGTGCACTCTACAAAATTGCCAGGACTACTTTCCTGCCTTTTTTGTCTTAACTGTTAAATAACAATAGGTAAAAATCTCCAGTCATATGGAATCACCTACACAAATTATAGATTCATATATTAACAGATTCATAGATTGTTACTAGGCTAATGACCCAGAGGGAAATTTCAGGAAAACTTGGCTAGGCTTAGAAATAATAATGATGCCCTGTTTCTGAATACGACATTGAAAGTTAGGCATTTATAAGGTATTTCTGTCCATAATGGACATGGGTGCCAGGCCTGGTATAAATTTCCTGTTATCCATCCACTGGTCTTGGTTGCACTTAAACTGGGTAATAGACAAACTTTGCTTCACATGGATGGTAAGCCAGTTCCACAGAAGGGATAGACTCTGGGACACATCTGTCTCTCCAGCATGTTCTGTTTAACTCACAGACAAATTCTGGTCTCTAGACTTTATATTTCTAGCACTGCTTGACTTACAAATATGTATGAGATTAATAAGTGTGGGGTTTGTGGCTGTACAGAGATTTTGTAAAGAGCTCAGCATATGCTATGGTGTTTACTGGGCTTGTGGGTACTTGGAATTTAGACAAAAGTTTGCTTAGTAGGGAGAGGTTAACATTGGAATAGTTCCTTAAAGTTTTTGGTTTTGCTGGATCCCCAGATTTCATTTTATTTCAAGTAAAACTGCCTTATGGTCAGATCTGATGAACAAAGACATTACACTGGGTGACGAAATTTGGCTTCCCATTTTCATGAGCACAAGGAGAAGGATATCTGTATCCCTGTTAAGAGAATGGACCAACTGTTTCAGGATGTTGGTATTAACAAAGTTTTGGAATTGCTGGGCTTCTGCATTAGAAGTGGTGTAGGATTCCCAATCTCTAGAGGAGTATGTGAGATTCCCCATGAATATTGTATTGGATTGAACAGTGAGGGACTGTAGTGCATTGAATTAGATAATATGGGTTTCTTGCAACATGGAGACACACCTCTCAACCTGGAATCATAAAAATTTTGGACAGAGGCCCATGAAAAATAGGTATGACTGGCCAAAAATCTGTACACTGATTAACATACAATTTGCATACATAGTTATGTAATCCCACCCACTCCAATAGAATTGCCAACTTTCAAATGCAAACTGAAAAACAGACAACATATTAAACACAAAATAAACAGAACAATACTGTATACAGTATAGACTTTATTTTTATTTGAAGAGATACACTGTGTGTTGTGCTTACTGTAGCTTCATTATAGTTGCTTTTGTGAATTTACTATGAATGCCAAAGACTGAACATACCTTACTGTTATAAACAGCTGTATTTGATTTTTTACTGGCATTACAGCTTACTTTGTTGTCATCAATTTCTGTGTGAGAAGTTAGCATTGCATACTTTGTTGACTGCCAGAAACTTTTAAGGGGTCTGTTTAAGAATCATACTAAATTACTAATCATACCTTTCTGATTCAGCAATAAGATCATTCTAAATTTTACCAACTAGATTAAAGGTTGTTTGTTCTTACCCCAGCACCATTTGAAAGACTAGGGTTACTAAAAATCATCACTCACATAGTCATACTTTTTTGTTTTAATTCTTTTACCTGGAGGAGCTGGAGGAAGTTGAGCCGAGGCTGGAGATTAATTTTCTCATCCTCCTGTCTTGGGGCAAAGATCAAGACAAATGATTTAGGCTATGGGCTGTTAAACATATGCTTTCTGTAGGCTATGATTTGATCCCCTTAACCTCCATTTGACTACTACATCACTGACCAAGTTACTTGCCTAACAATGCACCAGGGCTGTCTCTGAAAAGTGTCTGGTTAGCTTACTTAGTTAACAAATACATACAATAACATATACAAATATAACACCACAAACCCTACGAACCTCATTAGTAAAAGAAAGCAGAGTTTAACAGTAGCACTATAGTACAACAACTTAATATACATGACTTCATACAGATTTAGGGATTTCCTAAGCCAAAGTCCCATTAGGTCCTGTTGTGGCTCCAGACTCTGAGGGTACTAATAGAATATCTCTTGGTGCCTAATACACAATGTCCGTTCTCCTTTCCACCATCTCCTGCTGAGCAGATTAAACATTATTCACGTATATCCTTCTCTGGTGGTGAATATGCAACTAACTGTATGTCACTGAATAAACCATTGTTTTACTACAAATCTACATTGTTTCTGAACACCTACACAAATGGAAAGTTTCCCCCAAATTATATTTACTTTTTTCTAAATGAAAAACAGGTAAAAAGCAATAAACAAAGAGACAGACTGATGCACCACTTCACTTATTTATCTAGATTAAGATTCTAAACTGAAGCCCCATGTTTTGACCTGAATAACCTCTCTCTGTAACCCTACACAAACTGCAGATATGCTTTTGAACAAACTGTGTTGTTAGGTTACACTCTCATCTGAATATAAGCAATCACAAAACCAAGAAAGAGCAAAGCAAGCGTATAACTTGTATAAATAGGAGAACGTCTCACGCAACTGAACTATTACACAACTAATCAGATTTGTGTTTAGGTATTTACTTATCACACCTTATTTACTGCTTGCTAATCTAGACCAGTATTCTTTACAGCCATATTAATAATTTCTGCTTCTCTTCTATCTAGCAACAAATTTCACTATTTGAAAATGCAAATTCTCCTAAGGCATATAGATATGTGGGGCCAATGAACCCTGAGAATACCTTAATCCACATATCTTGATCATTCAGCTTTATTTTACAGTCAGTACTAAGCAAGAAAAGGCACATATAATCTCAGTATGTAAAACAAAGCTATCAAGCAGCAGTGACTGCTGCTCTCCAAATGACTAGTTCCCTGAATAAGCACATAAAGTGTACAGGTCCAGGGGACCAATAGATTGGGCAACAAGTACTGCTACCATGAGTTGGAGTAAAGTATTTTATAACTTTAGATGTACACCTTTAGAGTATTCAGAAAGGGAGGAACCTGCCTCATAAATAGCACTTGCTTGGTGTGTCACGTAGTCATAAAAGCTCAACTTGCTGGGTGATTTTCTTGAATAGTGTGTGGTGCTGTCTTCTTTGCTGCCTCCATGATCATTTTGGTGTCCTCTCTCTCACCCCTCTGAAATTGGTCCCTGCCTCACTCTGTCAGCAACTGTCTCTGCCTTCATTGTTGGGAGCAACTCTCCCACCAATTTAATTTAATTAAAAAACTCTGAGCAGTTTAACTTGCTGAATGCCATCTGAGGGTGTGGTTGCCTGGCAAGGTTGTGCTTGGGCACTAAACAGCTTCTGTTCAGGCTAGTCAGATGTCGACTTGAAAAGAGCTGATTCATGTCAAAATAAAACTTCCTGCAGCATTTCAAGAATGTCTGCTAGAACAGCTAGGTTAAAAAGAGACTTTGTGCAGAATTTCTAGCTGTATCTGTCCTTTGACTGTGTGAGTCAGTTGTGACCTGACTGCTGTGTCCTGATCTTCCTGGGTCTGGGTCTGGGACTGGGAAGGGAATGGGATTCATGCTGGGAGACTAGTTTACAACTATGGAGTTTGGCAACTTCCTTAACTAGCTTAAATATTAATTATAAATATTAATTTATTAAAACAGCTCATTGCCGAACCATGTACAAAACTATGAACATAGCTACTAGGTAAACAGAGAAAGAGTACAGACACAGTCCAACTCCCGAGCCCACCCCTCAGTAAAATTCCAATTTCTGACAGGCTGGCAACCTGCCTTATGAAACTAACATCATTGTGCATGCCCCAACACATGATGACATCAGCAAGAACTTTGCAAAAAGAAAATTGAAACAAACACCTAGGAAATTTGGGAATTGAAGGGGCCACTTGGGAAATCATGGTACCCCATTATTTTGCCCTCAACACCAGTAAATACTGAGGAATTCAGTAGGATTGAGAGGTATGCATGGAGGGGCTCCTATAGGTTGCAAGGATATGGTACAACACCCTGTTTATGCTGAGTTGCACTTTATCTAGTCTGGATGTGAGGTTGTTTTTAATACAGACTGAGACTCCTCTACCTTTAGAGGAGCACAGTGCCGGGTGGCACAGTGGTGCAGAGGTTATTGTTGTCACCTCACAGCAAAAAGTTCTTCAGTTCGATTCTCAGCTGGTGTGCCTTCTTTGCAGAGTCTGCATGTCCTCCCTGCATTCACTTGGATTTCCTCGAAGTGCTCAGGTTTCCTCCCACATTCCAAAGACATACATATGAAATGTTTCTTTGTGGATATCCACTGAAAATGGGCATTGCCAGTAAACAAATGTTAAATAAAATAAATAAGTAAATAGTTCCCTCATGTGCAGTACCTGGTCTAAAGGTGTGAAAGGCATTATAAATTTGCATTGCTGGGGTACTCTGCTCAACCTTAAACCATGTCTTCATTACTACAAAGATGTCTACACTCTCCAGGGAAAGAAAGGCTTGTAAGGAGTGGAGCTTCTTGTTAAAGGAGTACTGCACCCACAGACTCAAAAAACATGTTTAAAACATCATGGCATGATGCTTCCTACACTTTAACAGCATTCTGGGATTATTTACAGGATTTTAAATATTTTTATATGTAATTACAGACTCTGACCACCTGGAGGCTGGCATATTGACATGGTTTGGATAAATCAGGTTGCCATCCAGTATCCCACAACTCATTGTTTGGCTCAAAAATGTTACATCATGCAGGCCTCCGTTTGCCTAAAGTTCCTGTCATTTCATAGATGTTGCATGCGTACAAAGTACTGAGTAAAATAGTACAGTGTAAGTAACTTAAGCCTTAAACTAAATGCCAAAAAATGTATAGTCATCCCCTTTGTGAAAAACAAAGTGCCCACAAATTATCACATAGACAGCAACCCACTGAGTACGGAAAAAGTAATCAGAGACCTAGGGACCCAAGTCGACAGAGACCTCTCATTTGACACCCACGTTTCCAAAGTGGTTAGAAAAACATTCTACCTTGCACACCTTATCATGAAGGAATTCACATCCAGATCCAAGGATGTCATTGTACCCCTATACTCCTCTCTCATCAGACCCATGATTGAGTACAATGCCCCATTTTGTATGTACCTCACCCGGCATTTGCAACAGCTGGAGAGACCACAAAAGTACCTCACCAAGAGGATCAAGGGTCTCCAACATATGTCTTATTCTGCCAGACTAAAGAAACCCCAGCTCTATTCAGTAGCATACCACCTGCTCAGAGGTGATCTCTGCCTGACTTACAAGGCCATGTCCAATCAGGAACTGATGGACATGCTCCACCTCAAAAAATCCAAATCCATCAGGACCACAAGAGCTAAAGACTTAAACCTCGGCAAAAGTATGAATAGGACATGCTGGAGGGATAGATTCATAACCCAGAGGCTTCCCATGCTTTGGAACAAGATCCCAGTTCATGTTAGGCAGAGCCCCTCACTGACTCTCTTCAAGAGAAATCTTGATGAGTGGATGGTAGATCGTATGTTTACCCCAGGGGTCACATCTGTGTCACTACTAGACAGGGGCACAGTAAACTAATTCTATTATATAAGGGGACCTTCATTGTGTCACTACTAGACAGAGGCACAGTATTCTAAATCTTTTCTGTGCATTTTTGTACCATTTCATGGGGTGGCAAAAGCCACATCACTATGGCTAGGCTTACAAATGCCCCAGGGCAGATAGCCTAGTACTAAACTATGAAACATTCCCTGCTGCTGGATGACTACTTAAAACAGAAACAGTGCAAATGCCACAGATCACACTCAAAGTGCTGTTTACTGCTGCCTTTTTTTCTAATTTAGTTTAAATGGCACTAATTTGTGAGACAATGAATTCCAGTCCATTTACTTCTCCCCTCCCCCATAACACTTAGCTTCCCTAGCTGTCAAAGTCCTGAGGGTAATTTGACCTGGTAATTCCATTGATTGGCAGATCTCAGCAGGGTGCTTGACTCATGTAATTTAATCTTTGCTCTAGCATTTCCTTTGTTAGAGGGGACATTTTTTTGCTGCACTATAGCCATGGCCTTACTTGACTGCAATCACATCCAGTAAGGTCTTGCACCAAGGAGCTAAAGAATAAAACATTTATACTATTAACCAGTTTAGATCTTTATTAATTTAAGTGTTAAGGTATCACTTCATGCTTCCACCTTGTTAAAAATTGAGATTTACATGTGCAAAGTGTGTTGGTATGCAGTGTTTGCCTTCATATGTTTTTACTCCACTGGTTGGTTTGTAAAAAAAGCCTTTTGCAGTGTCCCTGGATTTGTCTTTGTACATACAAACCACATTGCTATATTTTCCCCTTCCTTTTTCTTGTGTCCAGAAGTCACTTATAACAAAGTCAATTTTTTATTGATTTTTTTTTAAATAAAGGACATCAAGGTTAACTTACCTTGAATCAGATAATGGATGCCACTGCAAAGAATCACTGTTGAAATATTTGTGCATGGACAAAATCCCTTACTAAATCTATTTGCCAGCCTCCAGTTCAATTGGTGCTATGGCTTTAATATACTGGTGTGTTTGCTCATGCCTTCCAAATATCTCCACCATTACATACCAGTTTTGCAGTATAGTAACCACCCAACATGCCCATACACCTTTAGCCATCAATATGCAGCTACTCCTGTTCATGTGAGTATGTGAATTCATTTTCAGACTTAAGTTGTGGAAGCTGCACTGAATAATTCTAGGTACTTGTTCAGGTTTCACAGGGTGCTTGCTTAGAGCTACTCTCATGTCAAGCCACTATGAATATGTTGCACTGCCACCTCTGATACCAGGATAATGTTTTAATCTTTCTGTTCCCGCACTGCACACTAGCAGTCTCTGGTGCAAATACAACAGAGAAGTATGCAAGCGATACACCACCTAAGCATCATTTGCCGTGCAGAATGTACAAGTATGCATACCAAATTTCTGTGTTTCCAAACATCAGTGTTACTACACTACTACTGAATAAAATGAACAGCACTCAGGCTGGGGGAAGGACAAGGGAGCCATGACATCACAGAATGGGTGGGTCTTATTATTTTAGTTAGAATCAGATTATGGCTGTGGTGATGCCACTTTGGGGGAGGGAACTGATTAAAAAAAAAAAAAAAGTACCTGCACTGCCTGGCCTCGATGATGTCAGTAATTGGGTGACTCCAGCAAGCTTTATTCAAACGTGAGAGAATAATTTTGTAAGTGAAACCATCACAGTATGAGAAGGTAGGCTTCTGTTACAGAAGTAAGGGGAATTATAAAAATTGTAAATGCTTTATTGTTGTTGCTTTACAGAGGACAATGTAAATAGGGAGGAAAAGGGCCGTGAAGTTGAGGAATACATTAGAGAAACCTGTTGTACTCCTTTAAGACTTCTAGCATTGAGCAACACCACATTCAGATATGCCTTCATAGATTCAGTTAAGTCAATAAGTTTATCAGTTTGACACTGCATAAAAAGGCACTATGGGGTAGAAAAGGTTTTTGCAAATATCCAAAAGTCTAGATGGAAGACATGTAGACCATCCCTGGCAAACAGTGTGGTCCATCAACCATGTTCTCCCAGGCTGTCAAATATTGTACCCCACTGGAATGACACCAGAAGCTAAGCCAATTGTTAAAATCAATCAGTTTCTGTTGGTAACGTGACATCATCAGAACAACAGGGCTCCAGAGAGCACCAAAGTTGAAGAAAATAATATTCTAAATTTAGAGACTTCATGTATTCCCAGGAAATAAAAATAGAACTTTGAAGTGCAGGTTGAAAGAGAACTTAGAGAAGTTTTAAAGGGCAGATAAGGTATATTCTAATCTCCCTATAGAAGAGAAAACGCTATTGGAAGAATTGAGACATAACAAATATTTTAGAATTATGAAACCAGACAAGGAAGTGTGAGATAGTACTAATGGGCACCATGCTATATGTAACAAAAATGATGGATTTATTGAATGGTTAAAGTAGATATTCTAGATGATCAAAAATGTGATTAATGTAGCCTATTATAAAATAGAGTTTATGTTGAAAGATTTGTTGGAAAGGGGGATGATGGATGAAAAGACTTTTCAATATTTGTGGATAGATAAGGCTCTAGTACCATCAATATTCGGTATCCCCAATATCCACAAGAAATATGACAGATCCACTTTTCATGCCTATAATATTGCTAATGGTTCCAAAACATACCCCTATTTAAATGTTTGGATTTAAAACCAAAGAAATGCTGGGCAGAACAATCTGGTATTTTAAAAGATTATAGGGCTTTCTGAGAAACATTAAGTCTGGTTTATACAATAAGGAATTGATATTTGTTACAAAAGATCATTTCTTTACTGTGATACCACATAGGTCTTGATTGGTTTGAAGAAGCACTAGTAGAAAGAGGACAACTTTCCAATGCCAATTTTAGATTATGTATCAAATTGAAGGAACTAGTGCTAAGTAATAATTTCATTTATTTTAATGCTGAGTTTTTTAAACAGGAAAGCAAGATGGCAATGGGGTCCTGTTGCACCCCAACATATGCTAATATAGTGTTATTAATTTGGGAACAAAAACATATTTTTAATTCCATATATGCTAAAAATTGGAATCTATATGAGGTACCTTGATGATATTTGTATTTTTTGGATAAGCCCTGAAGTTGAATAGATGGAATTTGTAGAATATATTAACAACACCATGGAATTTCTTATGTTTACACACAGTATAATTAAGGATAAAATGGTTTATTTAGATGTCATTATCCACAAAGTAGATGGGACTGAAGAATTTAAATCCACAATTTTTTCAGAAGGATATGGTCTCCAGTTCATATTTATATTATTCCAGTGCTCACTCCTACAGGCAGGAAAAGAGTATTATGAAGGGTCAATTTATATGTGGATCAAGAATGACTTTTAATGATCAAGATTTTGTGGAGGAGTGTACTAAACTTAAAGAAATGTTTTAAGAGAGGAAGTACCCCTTAACCTGATAGAAGAAGTAATGTGAGAGGTAACAAAAGAAAGACAGGGTAGATATAGCTCTATTTTAGGAAGAGAACAAGTTAGTCATAAAGAAAGACCCATTGACTTGATATAAGATAAAAGTAAATTGGAAGCAGATAACACTTACAAGGAACATATATTATGAATGTCAATAGTGACACGTTATTAGGGAAGTTATAAGTGGAATATGTTTGCTTGTTACTCAGTTGTAGAAAATATTTTAAGAAACCATTAAAATTTGTTTTTAGGAAAAGCACAATATTAAAGAACTCCTAAAAATAACACATGTACAGAATGGAGAAATAGGAAGGTTGGTACACATAAATGTGGAGTTTGTGCACAGTGCCCCTTTATAATGAACTGTATGCAAGTATATATTGCTGCAAGGGATACATTTGAGTTGTGACTTATTCTAACTGTAATAGTACAGGAGTGGTATACACAGCTCAGTGTAAAAAAAATGTGAGCTGTTTTACATAGGTAAGATGACATCCAAGTTGAAAAAAAGAATTCACAAACATCTCATGAGATCCAGAATAAGGAAGCTACAACTGCACTCTGCAAACATACTCTAAGTTGCATACAAGCTAGTTTCACTTTTCTGTTTTGGAAGTAGTACTGCAGGACCATGGGGGGGGGTGGACCATGGGAGACCAAAATAGAATAAACTGAATTATATTGGGACTTGGTTTTAGAAGCCAGCAGGCCACCTGGATTCAATGAAAACATGTCCTTAGCCCCTGTCCTAAAATTAAGAGTGGTGAGAAACTTTGAAATAAACAGTTTTTACATTCTGGTTTTAATATTTCAAATAAGTAGATGACCTACAGATACAATAATATTCATTATTTTTTATACACATAAAGTCACTTTGATCATTTGAATTGTTAAGTGTTTACTGTGTATTTGTATCATTTTTCTATTTTACTACATTCCAAAAATTCTTTGTTGAGATTTGGGAAAAAAGAATGCATTCATAATATTTTGCCACAAGATGGCAATGTTGACTAATTTTATTTTTATTTTTCTGTTAATGGTTGCTGGGATTGCATAAAGTATTTATACACATTTTTTACACAAGAATAAAGTAAATGTTTTAAGGACTGCTATCACATTTTATGAGAAAACGATGTATTTATATAATTGTTTTTTCAAAGTATTTTATATATTTGTATGCATAATTATTCAGTTTAGGTAAAGGGGTGTTTATTGAATTGTAATTAAGCAATTTTCAAGTTAAGAATTAGGTGAATTAGGCTATTTAAAGAGTGAAGTTTAGTATGTATGGATATCTGATGAAGTCCTTTTGTATAGGATGAAAACATGTTTATAACAGTTAAGAGTTAATAAAGTTTGGCTTTCCTGAGCATACACAGACCCCTGGATTTAATAAAATCCATGTAGGTAGTTTGAAGCCTACATGGAAGCTACGGTGGCTATGTACATGGTGCCCCCTAGGTAGCATGCCATGCATATTAATGAAGGTACATTACTGAGGGGGAGCTGTGCAACACAGTTATTGAATCAGTGTAGGGAGCATGTTACTGTGTCCAGAGAGTAATACACTCCCTGCACTGTCAAACTGCCAGATATCAATGTATACATATGTATTTAATATTTTTTTCATTTTGTAATTTTTTTTTGTCATCATTGCTCAGTGTTCAGTAATACACACATGCCAAAAATCTAAAAATAGAAACTGGATGCTTTTAATTATGAATGCAAAGGTCAAGTTTAAGCATAGCTGAGCATGTTTGTGTGCCATGCCACACTGCTCAGTAGTGCTTAAATGTAATAGAGAGGTATTTGTAGAAGTATGGCAGCATCCTACATATCCACCTAGCCAAATGGTTAGAGTGACAGCTTTATATGCAGTATGTGCAGTGTTCTAATACACAGACAGGTTATTAAGCAGTCATTTTGCATATGCACATTATGATAAGTATTTTTAAATCCCTGATTAAAATTTGTTTGATTACACAGACAGGTTATTAAGCATTTAATTTGCAAATACACATTTATGAGAAGTACTTTTAAATCCTTGACTGAATTTTGTTTGAATACACAGATAGGTTATTAAGCATTTATGTTGCAAATACACATTATGAGAAGTATTTTTAAATCTTTTCCTGAATTTTGTATGTATACACAAACATGTTATTAAGCAATTATTTTGCAAATACACATTATGAGAAGTATTTTAAAATCCTGCTTTGCTGCGCTCAGCTAAGCCTTGCCAAGCACTGCTTGAACAAGAAATGTTTTAGCAGTTGTTAACTGGTTTGCACATTGCTTAGCATGTCCACTTTAAGCAGTGCTCAGCTGAGCTAAGCAGATTTGTGCACAACTAAGCAATGCTGAGCATTGGAAGTTTAAGCACTGCTCAGCTCAGTTAAGCTGGTTTGTGTGGTGCCAAGCAACACACCACATTTTTTAAAAATGGCCTATTGGTGTGTAAGTGTGAGAAAACAGGCTTATTTAAGTCAACAGGTAGGAATATGGCAGAACCTGTTGGGTTTGAACTGTCCAGGAACAATGGCAGGTGATGGAGAGGGTGCACGCTTCTGGGCATAGCAGTGGGGCATTCTGGAGTACAGGGTCATGGTTAGACTCCTTGTGAAAGACCATGACATACGGCTGCTGCTGGTTCAGTACCAGGAATTGGAGTACGAGTTGGATGCCTAGGACCAGCTGGCACAGAATCTCACTAGTGCAATAGGTATCCTGCACACAAGTGAGCAGGTCCATCTCCATTATGACGATCTGAAATGGTAGAAGAGGGGACTTTTGGACACCTGGGTTCATGATGCTCAGGAAGGGAATGCCCCATAAGTTTGGATGCACTGTTTGCATTGTTTTACCAATACCTAATCTAATGTGTGATAGACAGATACACATAATCATGTGCTTTTCTCCCTACAACTGCAGAAGAGAGAGCGCACAACCTAGACACCCATGCAGGGTGCCAAGCCAGGTTGCGCCATGAGTGTGTTGAGTACAAATTAATTTGCAATCTATATGTGTGTGTGTGTGTGTGTGTGTGTGTGTGTGTGTGTGTGTGTGTGTGTGTGTGTGTGTGTGTGTGTGCGTGTGTGTTACTTTTCTCTCTCTATATATTTATATAGATATATAATATATATATATATATATATATATATATATATATATATATATATATATATGGGTTCATGTCAGTACACCGACAAGTCGGAATACCGACATTCACTCCACCGACACATGAAATAATCAAAACCGCAAACACGGACATTTAACAGGTAAGAGTTTTAATTTCGATAATCATGCCTACCACACATGCATAACACTGCCACACTTACTAAAACATGGTAGGCATGATTAGCGAAATTAAAACTCTTACCTGTTAAATGTCCGTGTTTGCGGTTTCGATTATTTCATGTGTCGGTAGAGTGAATGTCGGTCTTCCGACTTGTCGGTGTACTGACATGAACCCATATATATATATATATATATATATATATATATATATATATATATGTGTGTGTGTGTGTGTGTGTGTGTGTGTGTGTGTGTGTGTGTGTGTGTGTGTGTGTGTGTGTGTTACCTCTATATACATCTATATCTATCTATTGATATATGTATATGTATGTATGTATATATATATATATATATATCTGTATATATATATATATATATATATATATATATATATATATATATATATATATATATATATGAAAACACTTCACAATGTCAAAGTCCCAAAAGATCAAGTTTCATATGGCCGAGACCATATGATCGAACTTACGGAATCTCGACATTGTGAACGGAGATCTGCATACAGCTCAGAACAGGAGATTTCCCTTTTCCTCACTGTAGTGCAATCTCAGAGTTGGAATATTTAAGTAGCGGCAGTGTGGGGGGTGTAGGGGGCCTTGCCCCCCTGCAATAATGGTGAGAAAATTTTTTCTTTGTTTTTTTTTTTGGATTTATTTTATGATGTCGAGTTTCCAAAAGTTCGATCATATGGTGTCGGCCATATGAAATTCGATCTTTTAGGAAATTCAGCATTATAAAGTGAGTCTATATATATATATATATATATATATATATATATATATATATATGTCACATACTGACAGATTAGGGTAATCATATCTGAGGGGGATAGGGAGGGACAGATACGTATACATAGCTGTCTGTATGCACAGAGATATTTTCACATATCAGTTCTTTAGTCAGATGAGGCATCACCCATGGGCTGAAAGTAAGTGTAGGATCATGCCCAGTGTGACTGTCATTACTTACAAGGTGACTCCAGGCCAGACGTACCTGTACTGCAGTCCAGGATTTTGTGTGCTCCAGCCAGTTTGCTGCTGCACCTCATTCAACAGTCCAGCAGCTCCCTGATATTTTATCCAAGGGATTTCCTGGCTGTGTGCTGAACATAAAATATGACTCATACCTTGCAACTATACAGATTATAATAGACTGTGCAGAGTTTTGCATCATATGTATGGTATATTTTACATAGCATTGTGATTTTCTGGTTGATCAGTGTCAAATCATTATAGATTGAAATTAGGAAATGCTGACAGAAATTTCAGTTACTGAATCCATACACACAAGGAAACCCATGCTACTGTACGACCTGCTATTCTCTGCACCTTCTACATTTATCTGGTCACTACTTAATCCTGTCCTTATATTTGCGCCTTTGCCCCACTCCTGTTCATGGCTTTGCCCAGATTTCCTGCTCTGAATGGTTTGTACTCATGCTGTGGCTGGGGTACATGCTGTACCACCACACATGCACTGTTACAGTCTTCACGTCTCTGACGGTACATGTTTTGCAGGATGACCAGTGCTCCACTCCATATGTCTGCTCTGCTCCTCAGACAGTTTTATGTTTTTCTGGTATTATATTACTAACTGGAGCCCACTGAATTGTTGTAAGTAGTGACTCAGTTACTCGATAGACTTTATATCCTGCGGCTATTCTGACTTGTTACAACCTGCTGTTATACTAACCAACCTCTAGGTTACTCAGAGCATGTATAATGTCTGTAGGTTTGGCCCTCTGTCCCTCCATTGTCTCTGGCTTTGTCCAGCTGTCTTGCAGTAACAGATTGTGACATAATGACAGTCTGCAGGACTCCTACCATAGGAGTACATCACATGCAAATGTTATATGTGCAGCCAGCTTCAAACCATGAACACCATCAACTATGCTAATGCACTGAGCCACACCAGCCACCAGAAACTGAGATTTAATTCCTCACACTATCAACAGCAGGCAGACATATACACTTTGACCCCTGCATATTGTGGAAATAGTATATGTAGCCAGGTGGTTTGGGACAGCCCTGGTATGTATGGTCTGTTGCTACATCCTTGCAAACATACTGTTACTGCATATTACAGGGCAGCCAATATTGTACAGAGTCCCTGTTGTCCAGCATAGCTGTTAGTTGTCTGCAAGTTGCCCAGTAGCCCACTCTATTCCCTTGCATACATGCAGCAGGTCCACACATATGCTACCACAGTCTAGCACCCCATACATTTTTTGTAAAGGAGAGTGACTTACCTTGTGAATGCAGCAGTTGGGATAACACTGCTTCAGTGTTTACTCTGTCTGCACACAGTACACAGCCAATACATGGTAAAGTACAGGTTGTCTGGTGTGGCTGGCATCCTTTTTACTGTGTCTATATTACATAATCAAACTCGTAAAAGTTCGAACGTCATATGGGAAACACCATATGATCAAACTTTTAAAAGTTTGAAAATGTTATAAAAAAAAATAAACCAAAGAAAAAAATCTACCTGAGTGGTTTAAGCAGGGGGGGCAAGCCCCTGTGCACCTCCCACATCTCCCACTCATTAAATATACCAACTCAGAGATTGCTCTGCAGTGCAGGAAAAGGGAAATATTCCCATTCCATACTGTACGGAGATCTACGTTGAAACGTTTAAACCTTTAAAAGTTTGATCACATGGTGTCACCATATGACATTCCAACTTTTAAGAGTTCTACAACGTGATATAGACCCTTTTTACTATGTTTGTGAGTCGGAGTAGAGTGTCAGTTCCTAGGACTCTAGATTGTCTGTGTATGTGCTATGCATTTCCTCTTTGCCAAGGCCAGGGCATACTGGGCACACTTACAACTGCCTACAGGGACAACCCCAGGGGGTTGCTCCTCCTGAGGGTGTAGGTGGGGGGACCTTGGCACTGGTGGGGGGCTGTGTGTCCCTTCCCTGTGATGATCCTGCCACAGCTGTTTCTGCAGGATCATATAGTGCAACATGCTACATACTGTGAACATATGTGCACATGTGGCTGGACAGTCTTGACGGGCTACACCAGATATGTCAAGGAACCAGAAAACTGACTTCAGCAGTCCAAACACATACTGTGTGATGTTCCTAGTTTGTGCGTGTGCTCATTATGCCATTTTTTAGTTGGTATGTGTGCATTTCTGATGGGTGTCATCATCCACAGTTCCAATGTGTAGCCAGCATCCCCCAGTAAATGGCCATATGGGATGTCCCACGGCAAACATCTGGTACAGCTGTGATGCATAGCAGATATGGGAGTCATGATAACTGCCAGAGCCACCAGCACACACATTCATTTTAATGCCCTGGGCATTGAACACAACCTGACAGTTGGAGTGATACCCCTTCCGGTTGATGTAGACTCTACCCTCCTCACTGGGTGGTGCTTTTATGTGTACATGAGTGCAGTCTATGGCACCCAGTACCTCCGGGTAATGTGCTACATGGTAGAACAGATGCATACTGCTGACCCTCTCCTCAGAGGTGTGTGGTAAATAAATGTACTCACTAGCATGTAGTAGCATGGCAATCAGGAATTGGTAGAGTACTCTGGATGCTGATGCCTGTGAGACCCCCATCATGTTCCCAGTTGGTCATTGAAAGGTACCTTTAGCTAGTATTCTAAGGGCTACACATACCTTTGTTTCCACTGGGATGGGTTCCCTTCTTTGGGCTCTGGGTCTGAGTTGAGGGCAGCAGAGCTTGGTGTGTTCTTGTAGCATGTCCCTGTCCACCCTGAAGTGCTCTACAATTTCCAGGGCATGTGGCTCCTGGAAGGTTACCCTGGACCTGAACACTCTTCTCTTCTTTTTCTCAGTCTAGGCCTATTGTCAGCAGCAGCAGCAGCAACACTGACCTCAGCCTCTAGCACTTACAGATGTAGCAAAGCAGCAGCAGCCCCTAGCATTCTGTCAGCTAAAATTCCCTAAGTCTGTACTCCAATGTTGCAGAGTAGGTGGGAAAAATCTGTTTGTAGTGTGTATACATACTTTATTGTGCTCTGCTGCAGATGCAGCCTGTGTGGTTGGATAACTATGATGCATTCCATCTGCCAGGTACATCATTGAAGGGTTTGAATGGCTCAGTGTAAGTGGAACAGGAGTTATCAGTAATGTATGCATGATTGGCTTTCCCAGGCAATTTCCTTTTTTTTTTTAAATGCATTCCTTGCTAAGCAGTGTGGCAAGCAAACCCATGGCACTAGTATAAACATTGCTAAGCAGTCTGGACACACCCCCATGTGCAAGCACGCTCAGCATTGCTCAAACCAGCTGAAACATGTACTGCACAGGTAAACAAAGCTTAGCAGTACTGGACACACCACCCCTGCTTAGCTGGCATGCAAACGGGTGCAGCTAAGCTCCAATCTGCTCAAACAGATAGTGACACACACCCTTTTCTTCTGTGGACATCAAAACAGTTATGGGGCTACATGGGTTTTATCTGTGAACATAGTGGCCCATTTTTGCTATACAGTAACCCCAGCTCATTTGCATATAGGTCCGTGCACACATACAGGATACTTCACTATTCCAGGGCCTGCCTCCTTAGCAACCACTGAAATCTGCCATTCTACATACTCCATGCAGGGCCCTATAATTCATTAATGTCACATATTTCTAATTTTTGTTTTTTAAAAAATTTTTTTTTTGCATAACAGCACATTTGCATGCTGCTGCTCAATGCCCAAATGTAATATGGGTAATAAAAAAATTAATTTACTACATTATTTTGAATTATTTTTTGGACACACAGGGCATAGTTTTTGTACATACCTGTGCCTACTGTGCAATTTCTGACCTTCTAAATGGGCTTTTACAGCCCCTGTTCTATTTTTACTGTCTTGTACACTGAAGTTTTCCATGTACACTTTGAACACCAACACAGGGTCTACACAACTGCCTGTCTGCTTGCTGGATCACTCCAGCACCCTCATTTGTAGCAATTCACCTGCTTATGAGGTGATTTGCATTCTGTGGCCACTTCCATGTCTGCACGCTTGTGCATGGCCCTCTGCTTTGTTTACTGGGTCGCACGGCTGCTTACGTCTTGTGTAAGCACTTTGCCACTATGTCTACATAGAAAATCACTCTGTGCAGGCTTTATTGAATTCCCTGTAGAGTCTCTGCCTTTAGAATATTATTTTCTTCAACTCTGGTGCTTCCTGGTGGCCTATTGTTCTAATTACTGGTTGCAGTGTTTTGTGGGTACTTTTTTTCCTTCTTGTTTAACATGGCATCATTCTTGGAGAAGGTAATATGCTTCTCAGTGCTAGGCCCATACCAGCCTGAGACAACGTAATAAAAAAAAAAAGCACTGAGGAAGGGTTTATGCTGACCTAAAAGCTTTGTTGCATTTTACTTTGTTGGAATAAAGTTTACTTTTGGGCATTTCCATAGGCCGAGGTTTGTGGGGTTTTTTTTGTTATTTAAGTACTTGTTATACATGGACTTGGTTTACCGCAGTGCTGGTCCTTTTTTATAGTGTCTGAGACACATAATCAGCAAGCTCTATCATGTCTTACTTCATATAGTCAAGGAAAGTACATCTCTCGCCATGTGGGTCTATGACCTAAGGGCCCTTGTGACTTGACAGATCCTAGTCCCAGAAAGGCAGCTAACCATGACTCTCTACTTACTCAGTCTGGTGAGGGGGACATCTGTGTGCCTTACCATAGAATCGCCAATGACCAGTAAATGTGGCTGTTCACTGGTTTGCCTTAAGGGCTTAGCAGTAGAGGCATTAGATACAGTGTTACTATGTGTATCTGGGGGGGTGGTGTCTTAACACAGTGTTTACATCACGGCTGAGGACCCCTTCTTTGATTGTACTGTGCAAGAGGTATTTGTATTTTAGGATGGTTACCTGTAAGTGCCTCAGCATAAGTAGTTTTAAGTGTAGAGTCTTCACCCTGTGCAGTAGGCATGGTACAAGTGTCACTGACAACCTCTATAGAACTAGTGTTGGTTGTATGCAAAATGTTTACCTCCAGTGTTAAAGTGTATTTCTACTTCTCACAAATTTTATCAATTTTATTAAGAATAAGTGGGTTATCAGTTTGTATGAGGCAGTTGCTACAGTGCTTCAGAACACCCATCTCAACCATACTAGCCACAGAGCGTCAGGAAGTGGATATTTGTGGCTACTGATCTACTAGAGAGGAGTGAGGGAAATTTATGATATCAATGTAATGAAACAGTGGAGCTATTCAAAACAGCCTTGAATGAATGCCTAATGAGGGTAAATGTATCTGGTTTCATTATGCTGGAATGTACCCTTATTCAAGTTGATGAATAAATATTTGCCCTCATTTATCTCTTATTTAAGCATCTGACACAGCTTAAATCACAATGAGTGTAAGTGCTACCTAATCAACAAGAGTTTAAAGCAATTTTATTTGTATAGTCATCACAAGTTGTGATTTGCATTGTGATAAATAGGTGTGTAATTGTAACTCACTGGTATGTTAATGCAATTGCTATTCATCTCAATTTATGTTGTAAAAATACAATGAATGTTAGTGTTATATCTTACTGCATATATTTCTATATTTCAATACCCGCATCATGATTGAAAAGAACTGCAGACTAGCTAAAACACCCAGTCAACAAATTGTGAATATAAATTTTATTAAAGTATAACTAAATAGATATATACATATATTGGTAGATAGACACAAGAGTCAATTTGTCAAAGGTTTGGTTGGTCAAATGCTGAAAGTGCTTGCAGGACTGGTCAAATGTACATGTTGTCAAATGCAGGAGATGTTGAATGAAGTACAACTTAGCTTGTTTTGGTAAGTTAAGCATAGGCTTTTTTACTAATACTGAAACTTTTGGATATACTGAACATTTAAATGCTACAGGAGACAATGTATATGCAAGTGTTTGGGGATTAGGGTTACAGTAGTGGTAAGATAAGGATGTAGAGTTAGTGCTGTGCAAGTGTGCTGATGCATACGGTGCATGTGTCCTGATGTCATTTGTAAGGCTAGTGTTAAAGAAAGGGTTATTCTATGGTAGGGTTAGGGTTAAGGGCAAGGTTAGGATTAGAGTTAGCAAGCTTTGCAACCCTGCAATACCGTATGAATGCATGTTAACCATCCCTCTCAACCTCTTAGCACAAGAAGTATGGACAACGACAAAAATAATAAGGGAGAAAGACCCAAAAAATACAGACGGATTTTAAATATTACTCTTGTAAACTTTGAAAGTTGCTAGAATAACAGCTTTAGTGTTAGCATACATGTTCTGAAGACTATGAAGTATGACAGTCAAATGTCTGTCATTGTTTAACAATCCTGCTCAACCTCTTAGCACAAGACGTCTGGACAAAGCCAAAAATAATGAGGGAGAAAGATCTAAAAAATGCAGACAGATTTTAAATATTAGAAAAACAACCAAAAGACCACTAACCCAGTAGAATCCAGAAGTACTTTATTCACCCTTTTCACTCTCTGACGTCTTGGCTGAAATGCCTTCAAGGGAGAATACACACCCAAAACCACTCCATATAAATAGCACAATCAATTATTCAATAAAAATTAAATTAAAGAAAATCACAAGCATAATTAAAGTAGAACTCTCCAATTGAGTTCGGAATTCATACCACTAGGTATAAGAGTATCAAATTTAAGAATATAGATGGCTTCTTTATATAAAAGTTTATCCTTAAAATAAGTGTCAGTAAATTCCCAATTATTACCATCCACTTTTTTTAAAATAGAAACCTTGTAAGATCACAGATGAACTCTGGTGTGCTTGGTGAAAATGAACTGCCACAGAACTAGTTTCTTTAACATTTTCTATATCTCTTATGTGCTCAATAAGTCTTACTTTAAAAGCTCTCTGAGACTGACCAATGTAAAATTTGTTACATGGACATTTAAGGGCATAGATTATACCAGTGGTATCACATTTTGTTAGAAAAATATGTACTTAAACATATATAGAATGTTAGAAGAATATGTACTTAAACATATATAGAATGTTAGAGAAATATGTACTTAAACACATATAAACTGTTAGAAGAATATGTACTTGAACATATATATAGTGCAAAGTTTAGAAACAGTATAATATGTAATGCATTTGATTCTATTTAACAATATGGCAGTAGAAATGATCTTGCATGTAATTGCTTGAAATTCAGCTGCAGTGTGGTTAACCTCTGACCCTGGCAGTAGCCAGCTCAGCAAGCTTATGTCTTTCAGCAGTTATTATCTGCTGAGTTAGAGAGAAATAAATATGTATGCATGTATATCTTTCTTCCTTCCACCGAGAAGGATGGCCTTGTGAACACTATCAGAGATAGTGTGCAGCTGCTACCAGAGAGACAAAGGAACGTATTAAGAAAAGAACTGACCATTGTGCGAACTAATCTAAGAACCTTGGAAGAAGTAACATCTACAGGAAGACATTGTAACTGACCAGGTGCCTCGCAAGGCTGTGTTATTCTCATGGGAAAGTTTTTAAAAAGCATTACCTAAGCATCTTCTTATGAATGAAGTATTATGAACTATAGTGATGTAAATGCCCTGTGACTGACCACGTCAGTAAGGTGGGCAAAAGCTGATTGCAAATGGTATATAATTGAGGGTATTTCCTGTATAGAGCCAGTCAAAACTCTATACTTGTTTTTGTATAGTTTTTTGCCTCCTAATGTACATTATTAAAGCAATATTGTTTGAACCTGAGCATCCTGTGTTATTGACTGTCATTTTGAAAAGCCTAATGATTTTTACAGTCTGATTTTAACAATTTATTTGACATTTTGGTCCTTCGGACCGGAATTCCCTTGGTAAGCTGCAGGTCAGAGTGCACGGGTGGTAATAAATCTGCGCAGGAGAAGCTGCCAAAACAAATGGTTCTTCTTGAGTGAAAAGGCCTCCGACTGAATTGTTGTGTGTAAAGGGGCTGTCCACTTTCTGATCTGTGGCTGAAAAGCGGAAAACTGGATCCCAAGAAGAAAACGTGCAGTCATAAACGGGAGGCTCAGGTAAGGTGAGTTTCCCTCTTTGTCTTTGTTTTAGATCAGGAACCAGGTTACACTGTACTGTTATTGAGATTTGTGATAGCAGGACGAGAACGTATTGAAGTACTGTACGTTGGGTCATAGATCAGGGAAAAAACAAAGCAAAGTAAACAGTCATTCTAGACACTACTGTGGATACAGGGAAGAAGATACCACGTGGTACAAGAGAAGGGTTACGTAACAGTCTTTTTAAGACATGGGAAATCAGTGCACTAAAAGATCGCGAGATCCGCCTTTGACAGATGATGCGAAATATATGCAATTGCAAAGAGCAGATAATGTGAGATATTTTGCAAAATGGGTTAATAAATATGAATTTGATGGTAAATTAGACAAAATTTCGCTAGTGAAATTTTTGAAACAGTTAAAATCTGACGCAGAAGGTCAGGCAAAAAAACAGCGACAGCTGGGTATTCCTCAAGCACACAGGTGGATTGAGGAAGTAAACCGAAGGGAACAGAAGGTTAAAAATGCGAAAGCATTATTCTTAGATAAAGAAGATAATAATATAGTAGTAGCGACGGCCCCTCCCCCTCCGCCACCACCGATACTTTACCCAGGATATGAAGCGGGAGGACAGGCTGGTCCCCCCCCACGTTATCCTGAGGCAACAGGGGCATGTAAACAACCATTTGTAAGAGAACCAATTGAGACTAGATCCCGAACACGTAAAACACTTAGGGATACTCAATTGAGAGATTCACTAGAAGAGAGTGAGGAAATCTGTCCATTAATTGAAGTACCGAACCCTCAGGCAGGACAGGAAGGCCAGGACCCAACCCTCTTAGTATATAGACCATGGACACCGGAAGATATCCGGAAGGCTACAGAGGGGATTCCCCATCCGAAAATTAATCATGAGAAGTTTATACAAGATTTACAAGGTATGCGATTGAGTTACCACTTAAATGGGGAAGAAGTAGAGAAAGTTATTAGACAAATTATTGGCCCAGACTGGCACATGGTTTGTGGCACCTGGAATGCGCGTGACGCGCAACTTAAGCCCCTCCTACATAGTGACGCAGAATTAGACACTAGGTTGAAGGGTCTTACGGACCAAATTACTGAAAAATGGAAACCTAGAGCAGATTGGAACTGTATTAATCAGTGTATACAACAGGACAATGAATCTGTGGATGGGTACTTTGGTAGATTATTAGAATGTTTTAATAACCATAGTGGTATGCCTATTCCCGAAAATCAGAAAAATGATAGCTCATATGAACAACAATTGAAAAATGCATTTTTGAAAGGTTGCATTGCCCCTATCAGTAGCTTTATTACAAAGCATATGATAGATCATCGAACGAGTAGGCTACAAGCCTTACTGGAGTATGCTAGGCATGCTGAAAGACACTTTAACAGTAAGAAGAAAAAGAAGACGCAGGTCTTCACAGCTGAAGACGGAGCAGAAGTCTTTGTAGTGCAGTCAGGTAAAAGGGGAGAAACGCTCAGAGCAATAAGCTCTGACAGAGACTCAGAGGTTTTGAGGAAAGAAAGAGAAAAGGTGAGTGCTTCAAGTGCGGGAAGAAAGGACATTTAGCAAGGGATTGCAGATCAAATAAAAAAACGACTACAGAAGGGAAGGATAGGAGTGATGAGGATTGACTATATGATAGTCATAACGTTCAACAGTCATCAGGAGAGTAATGGGCAGGAGAAAATGTAAACACAGTAGTAGGAATAGAGGAAGTGCAAGTAGATGATGAGGAAAGTGAAGTTTTAGATTTAGCCTTATTGAGCTTGGAGCTCTATTTGGCAGACACGAAACCGGAAGTTACACTTCTGGTGGAGGGGAGGGGAGGGAAGTGAGATTTTTGTGTGATTCAGGGGCATCACGGACTTTGATACATCCTTCAAAGTTACTGGAACACTCTGAATCACCTGATTATATATTAGTGAAAGCAGCAAACGGACAGCTATACAGGGAACCACTTTCCCATGATATAGCAATAACTGACCCTATTTCAGGTATGACCCAGAGAAGTAAGATAGTACTTTCTGCAAAATGTCCAGTGAATTTACTGGGAAGAGACCTTATGCAGCTTTTTGGCATAGCAGTAGTTCCTACCATGAAAGGTATGGAGGCACAAAGACAAATGGATACTTTTGTGATGCGATCGGAGGGTGAAGCCTACTATTGGTACAGCCAGGACCTAGTTACGACTGGTCCAGGGGCAGTAACCGAAGAACTGATGAACGTAGCCATCAGTAAGGTACCCTCCCTTCACATTGATCAGCAGCATTTGTTACATTGTACTCTGTACTATTGTAGTACACCAGGACCTGATACAGAATATGAGGAGAAATTGTTCAGAAATCCTGCAAATAGGTTAGTATTACGAACCCTGTACTGGGATACTGAGGGTAATAGTGTGGTGAGTTGTTCATTACCCCAGGAATTCACGGGACTGTATAAGTCCAACTGGCTACCGCATGTCAGTTTAACCAAACATAAGAATGCCAGATGGGTAGATCTAGGTGAAAAAGTGACAAGGTGGGAAAGGCAAACTGACTGAGTTGTCAGAACAAGGAATACAAAAGCAAAAACTGAATTGGTTAACGCAAGCACGACCAGCTGTACACTTACAACAAAGTGAGGACAGCTGATTGATGTTCCTACTGGAAGAGGAAGAAAAAGCTTTGTGTGATATACCAAGCACTCTTTGGTCAACAGGGAAATCAGATGTAGGGCTTATTCGGACAGCAGGTCCAGTAACTATCACACCGAAGTCAGCATTTAGACCACAAAAGAAACAATACCCTTTGAGAAAAGATGCAGAGCAGGGAATTAAGCCTATAATAGCAGCATTACTTAAGGAAGGAGTACTGGTAGAATCTTTGGATTCACCATGTAATACCCCTCTATTTCCTGTTAGGAAAGCAAACGGGGAATGGCGAATGGTACAGGATTTACAAGCTGTAAATGATGCAATTATACCTAGGGCACCTACGGTGCCAGACCCGCACATTTTATTGAATGATTTGAAGCCAGAACAGAAGTATTTTACCGTGGTAGATATAAGCAATGCTTTCTTTTCAATACCTATACATCCAGATAGTCAGTATTGGTTTGCTTTTACATTTCAGGGTAACAGATACACCTATACTCGACTACCACAGGGATACTGTGAAAGTCCAACAATATTCGCACAGGAGATGGCTAGCAACCTGGCGGGATTTACTCCACCAGGGGGCAGTCAAGTTCTACTTTATGTGGATGATATCCTGCTTGCGGCCCCTACCCAGCAGCAGTGTAGGGAAGATACAATAGCATTATTGAGGTTTTTAGCAGAACAAGGACATAAAGTAAACAAGCATAAATTGCAACTTTGGAAAACACAGGTCAAGTACCTGGGATATGTGATATCCAAGGGGGGTAGAACATTAAATGAAGATAGAAAGGTAGCAATTTTACAAGCACCCAAGCCAACTACCAAGAAGGAAATGATGTCCTTCCTGGGGACGACTAATTTTTGTCGAAGTTGGATACCAAACTATGCTGTGGAGTCGGCTCCATTGGCTGATTTAATATTTAAAACACCTATGGCAGCACAAGATATACTACATTGGAGTCCAGTGGCAGAAGCAGCCTTCTGCAGGCTAAAACAATTGATAGCTTCATCATCAGTTTTGGGGCTTCCGAATTATCATAAGAGATTTTTTCAGACTGTAGATTGTAAGCGGGGATATATGACGTCAGTTCTGACGCAACAGCATGGGAATAAGCAATGCCCCATAGCTTACTATTCATCACAGTTGGACCCAGTGGCACGGTCGTTGCCACATTGTGTACAGGCAGTTGTTGCAGCTGCCATGGCAGTACAGGCTTCGGCCTCAATGGTATTATTTCACCCTCTTACCTTGAGGGTGCCTCATGCAGTTGCGATAATTTTACTGCAAGAAAAAATTGCATTTTTGTCTCCGGCTAGACATCTTTCTTGTATGACCATACTGCTGAGTCAACCTCACATGGTGATTGAACGTTGTACGACATTAAATCCATCAACGTTGCTTCCGACTCCTGTGGATGGCACACCACACAGTTGCCTACAGGAAATGGAGCAAATAACTTTACCCCGACAGGATCTTACTGATATACCCCTAGCTGATGCGGAGGTGACATTTTATGTGGACGGTTCATGTAGGAAGGGTCCTACAGGAAAGAATCTAGTAGGCTATGCAGTAGTTACTGATGGGATTGTATAAGCCCAACCCCTGCAACCTAACTTGTCTGCTCAAGCAGCAGAATTGATAGCTTTAACACGAGCTTGCACTCTAGCAAAGAACAGATGTGTGAACATATATACTGATAGTCAGTATGCTTTCTCCACAGTGCATGTTTTTGCGCAGCAGTGGAAGAACAGGGGAATGATAACATCCACTGGTAAACCGATCAATCATGCGCAACTAATCTTGAATTTATTAGACTCTATTCAGTTACCTACTAAAGTAGCTATTTGTAAATGTGCAGCTCATACAAAGCAACAGGATAAGATTTCAAAAGGTAATGCACGAGCTGATGCAGCTGCGAAGCAAGCAGCCTCAGACTCAGAAACTTTACTTTTGAATGAGGAATTACAACCCTCTGAGATTTTAGATTTAGAAATGTTAAAAACAATGCAAACATTAACTATGAAAACAGAAAAACAGAAGTGGGTAAGACGAGGAGCAATCCTTGAAGAAGGATTGTACATCTCCAAAGAGAGAAAGCCGATATTACCATCTAATTTATTTAGATATGCGCCTTTGTTGAGCCATGGGCAGAGCCATGTCTCAACAGGGGGGATGGTACAGTTAGTTAACAGAATATTCCAGACATAATGGATTTCTTAACTACACACAAAAATTTTGTGCAGCATGTCATATTTGCAGTAAACATCATGCACAGGGAGCATTCAAACCGAAGCAAGGGAGTTTCCCTACACCACCATATCCGTTCCATACTATTTGTATGGACTTCATAGAGTTGAATAAATCTGAAGGAAAGAAATACTGTTTAGTGATCATAGACATGTTTTCGAAATGGGTAGAAGCTTTTCCAACCAGGAATCCGGATGCAGCAACAGTGGCAAAGGCCCTAGTAAAGGAAATAATTCCTAGATTTGGCATACCGGAAAGAATCTATAGTGACAATGGGACACATTTTGTCAATCAGACAATTCAGCAACTTGGGAGGTTTTTTGGGATTTCCTTGAGGAATCACTGTGCTTACCACCCACAGTCAGCAGGACTGGTGGAGAGGTACAATGGGATTTTGAAAAACAAGTTAAGGAAGTTGATGAGTGAGACTCAGAAGAATTGGATTTGCTGTTTACCTCTAGCATTGCTGAGCATGAGAACAGTTCCAAATGTAAAGGGCTTGACCCCCTTTGAAGTAGTATTTGGAAGGGCATATTATGTGCCACAGTGGAAAGCTCTTATGCCTGCAGAGCTGGAGGTTGATGGCTCATTAGCCAGTTACATGAAAAGATTGTTAACCAATAAGACTGTTTTTCAGTTAAACTCTTTTTCAGACAAAGAACAGACAAAACCGGACGCAGTGCTAGCCCCAGGATCCTGGGTGTGGATAAAAGTCATCAAGAAGAAAAACTGGATGAGTCCTAAGTGGGAAGGTCCGTACCAAGTACTGTTAGCAACGCCTACTGCAGTAAAGGTTGCGGAGAGGTTGTCCTGGGTTCACCTGACTCACTGCAAGCCGGTAAAGAATTTCCAGTTAGACAAAAGTTTTGTAGCTGATATATCACAAAAACAGAATGACCAGGGGCAGAGTGTATAAAAGTACAAAGCAACCACAAAGACATTGGTTTACTGTCCTACTGATCATACATTTATTAACCATGTTGGTAGTGACTTTTCTTTTGTTGGGGGTTTTCCTGCAAATAACTACACAGATAAAAGTGACGAAACGTGATGGACTGGCCACAGATTGGCATCCAAACTTTAACACGTACCTAGCTATGAAACGTGTGTATGTAGAGACTATGAACATTTCAAATTGTTGGGTTTGTACAGCCATACCTACAGCATATGGAGGACTTTTGATGTCCGCTGTCCCCTTGGGGATAAATAAGACTTGGGAGAATTTACTTTTTGATACAGGTTCTGTGAGATCACAGGACAAAGTGGCACTGTACTTACCTGTTACACAGAAGGGAATTGTTTGTTTTTACAAAAATGATACACTCCAAGTTGGTTGGAGTAATTGTAACATAACTGTGTCTTATAAATGTTATATAAAAGCAATAGATCAGAGTATTAGTTGTAGCACGAATTATGATTCGTATTTGAACTTAATGAAAACAACATTGAAAGACGTACAGAAAAATCCTGAATTGTATAAACAGTTGTCTGTTATAGACAGGAAAATGTTTCATTCAGAGTTAACCCGCATCAGTACTAAAGTAGAAAATTGTTATTTTGTTTGTGGGAAAAAAGCATATAAGTGGTTACCTGAGAATTGGTCCGGAAGTTGTTTTTTGGGTTATCTGGTTCCAGCAATAAGACATACTGCAGAATTGCCTCTGGGTAAGATACAGAATGTGAGAGATGTAGCTCAGAAAACTGGGAACTCAGTCAAGAAACCTGCTAATCCAGTGGGTAAAATCGAAGCTGATTGGAAAGATCATTCATCCGTAAAAGATAAAGAAAAATTGACTCATATGGACTTGAGTGACAGTGTTATATCCTGGGCTGGAATAATCCCAGCCTATGGAGCAGTCAAATCGATCTGGGAACTGAGAAAATTGTCGAAACTTCTCGAAGTAATGAGTAATGCGACTTTTTCTGCTCTCGAACTTGTGACTGATGAACTGAATGCAATGAGAACTGTTGTATTACAAAACCGAATGGCTCTTGACTTCACCCTAGCGGTGAGAGGTGGAACGTGCGCGCTTATCAAAGAAGAATGCTGTGCGTACATCCCAGACAATGAGCATGAGATCAATGACCACCTAGAGGTAATTCAGCAAGTATCAGCAATGGCGGAACCAGGCCCAAACCCACTGACAAACTTTTTCCAGAATCTTTTTGGGGGGTGGGGTTCAATCCTAATGAATATTTTGATAGCTATTTGTGTAGTTTTGCTCATATTGGGAGCATGTGTTTGTTGCGGGATACCTTGTGTGAAAAGATTAGTTAGAGATTTCATTGATGTATCTGTAACCGAGACTATGTATCAAGACCTGGAGTTGAATCTGTTGATACCAAATGAAATTCTTTCTGAAATATAAAACAAATGACTTGCCTAGTTGAAAGTTCCAGAGAGAAAAAGACTAGGGAATGAAATAATGTTGTTTATGTTTCTGAATAGAATAAAAAGCATTAATAGGAGGGAGAATGTTAGAAAAATATGTACTTAAACATATATAGAATGTTAGAAGAATATGTACTTAAACATATATAGAATGTTAGAGAAATATGTACTTAAACACATATAAACTGTTAGAAGAATATGTACTTGAACATATATATAGTGCAAAGTTTAGAAACAGTATAATATGTAATGCATTTGATTCTATTTAACAATATGGCAGTAGAAATGATCTTGCATGTAATTGCTTGAAATTCAGCTGCAGTGTGGTTAACCTCTGACCCTGGCAGTAGCCAGCTCAGCAAGCTTATGTCTTTCAGCAGTTATTATCTGCTGAGTTAGAGAGAAATAAATATGTATGCATGTATATCTTTCTTCCTTCCACCGAGAAGGATGGCCTTGTGAACACTATCAGAGATAGTGTGCAGCTGCTACCAGAGAGACAAAGGAACGTATTAAGAAAAGAACTGACCATTGTGCAAACTAATCTAAGAACCTTGGAAGAAGTAACATCTACAGGAAGACATTGTAACTGACCAGGTGCCTCGCAAGGCTGTGTTATTCTCATGGGAAAGTTTTTAAAAAGCATTACCTAAGCATCTTCTTATGAATGAAGTATTATGAACTATAGTGATGTAAATGCCCTGTGACTGACCACGTCAGTAAGGTGGGCAAAAGCTGATTGCAAATGGTATATAATTGAGGGTATTTCCTGTATAGAGCCAGTCAAAACTCTATACTTGTTTTTGTATAGTTTTTTGCCTCCTAATGTACATTATTAAAGCAATATTGTTTGAACCTGAGCATCCTGTGTTATTGACTGTCATTTTGAAAAGCCTAATGATTTTTACAGTCTGATTTTAACAATTTATTTGACACATTTAAAAAAAAAAACTTTTTATTGCAACTGTTACAGAGTGAGACAGTTACCCCAGGTGTAGAAAAATTGGTAATATATATAATGGGAGTCAGACTGACATTTATTTTGTATCTACCTATAGTTGCTTTAGTGACATTCTAACAGGTTTGGTGAAATACTATTGGCCGGAAATGCAATGTAATGGAGATTCTCAGTTATGGTCAACTGAGAAACTTAAATTCTCATTTAAGGTGGGGGAAAGTTTAAAAAATTTTCTAGTGAAAGGTAAATGTATTATGTCTAGTGATAATGTACATAATTTGAGATTTAACTTTGGCATTTATGTATGTAATAGATGCAAGGCTTGTAAACATATTGTGAATAGTTTGGGAATATTGGGGGACGTAGATTTGCAGTGAATTTTTTTTTATATGTGATGCCACTGGTATAATCTATGCCCTTAAATGTCCATGTAACAAATTTTACATTGGTCAGTCTCAGAGAGCTTTTAAAGTAAGACTTATTGAGCATATAAGAGATATAGAAAATTTTAAAGAAACTAGTTCTGTGGCAGTTCATTTTCACCAAGCACACCGGGGTTTATCTGTGGACTTACAAGGTACTATTTTAGAAAAAGTGGATGGCAATAATTGGCAATTTACTGACACTTATTTTAAGGATAAACTTTTATATAAAGACGCCATCTATATTCTTAAATTTGATACTCTTATACCTAATGGTATGAATTCCGAACTTAATTGGAGAGTTCTCCTTTAATTATGCTTGTGATTTTCTTTAATTTAATTTTTATTGAATAATTGATTGTGCTATTTATATGGAATGGTTTTGGGTGTGTATTCTCCTTTGAAGGCATTTCAGCCAAGACGTCAGAGAGTGAAAAGGGTGAATAAAGTACTTCTGGATTCTACTAAGTCACTGGTCTTTTGGTTGTTTTTCTATTTTATTTTATTTTAGTTGTTTGCTACCAGATTTTAAATATTACTCTTGTAAACTTTGAAATTTGCTAGAATAACAGATTTAGTGTTAACATGCATGTTCTGAAGAGTATGAAGTCTGACACTCAAATGTCTGTCATTGTTTAGTGACTCCAGCTCACAATGATTTGCCAGAAAACCATAGGTTTTATGAAGAACAGATGAAAAATATGAGGTAAAAATATGGACATTCTGCAAAAAGTCTGAACAGTTGAGAGATATTGTGCTAACTCTTATCCTAGCCCTACATCTAACCTTAGAAAAAACATTTCTTTAATACTACGGCTAGTAAGATAAATTATCTATTGACTTAGTGATAATGTTTTAACAATGGCAGAATGAAACTGATCTGTTTCATTTTTTGATTGTTTGTTCCTGAGTTTTTGGCTGGGTGAGTTTTGATCACTAGTGTTTGACTACTTTGTATTCAGACATTAGTCCATTTAACTTTTTTGTTTTTGACATACACACATGAGTGTGTGTGTGTGTGTGTGTGTGTGTGTGTGTGTGTGTGTGTGTGTGTGTGTGTGTGTGTGTGTGTGTGTGTGTGTGTGTCTGTGTGTATTATACACATGTACATATACACATACAACTATACAGATAGGTAGATATCAATATAGATAAAAATATACACAATGCCGGATAGAAGAGTGTAAGGCAATGTATTTTAATTGCATACTTTAGTACTGTAGTACTGTGTATGTGGCCCTGTAAAACCAAGTAAAAAAACATAATAGTCCAAACCTAATACAGGTCCCAATAATGTGTATTTGCAATTTCCTAATGTCTCTGTGGCCAGCTTGGTAGAAATGGGCATCCTGAGACAATGTGGCAATTGTTTCGTGAATTCAGACAGGCTTCTAATCCTTAAAAAGCTAACACAGTATGCGAGGGATGTAAATACATAACTTCCTTGGTGGCAAATTTTTGCTTACAAATAAGGTTGTCAAGAACACTCACACACTACATCCATCGCACATATTGCTCACCACTCTCATACACCTTCTTTTGCTGAAGCACTTGAAAGAAACCTCTCCATAGCTCAAAGACCTCCTAAGGCCATCAAATGGTAATACCTGTCCTTAACAATCACTAAAGCACACACCAAAAACAGCACCTAACACCTAATGGTCCCAAAAGAACAAAGCCCATAAGGCAAGCAAACACCTTATCTAGTCCTCCTGTCATAGGAGATTCTATTGTATGATAAACAGATGCCCCTCACACCAGGCTGGACAAGGAGAATGTTTAGTTGCCACTCTGGAGCAAGGATCTACAATATCCCACATGCACTGAAGTCAATGCACCCCAGGCACCGATATGATTTTATCATAGCCCGTGTGGGTGTAAATGACCTTAGACATAACTCACTAAACTATATGAGAAGAGACATAAAGGATCTATTAGAGTATGCGTCACAGATAGATATGAGCCTTGCACTGAGCAACATTCACCCTTCACCAAGAATGTTGCCACACTATGAACAAAACATGATAGATTCTAATAACTAGATTAGTTTCTGCTGTCACTCCAGGGGAATCTAATATCTATCAGCATGGGACGGCATGGTAACAGAGCAGCACAAATGACTAAAGATGGAGGTGTCTTAATCTATATTAGCAAAAACCCAACTCTAGTTTGGTTAAACAGGATGATGCCTGGAGTACTTTCACATCCAAGTCTGCATAGGCAATGTTCCTTTTCATGTCCTGGTCAGCTAGAGGTCACAATCTATGAACCACAAAGCTCACAACTCTTACCTAGATGCACTACAGGTGCTAAACATATAACCAAAAACCCTATTCATTGGAGACTTTAACTACATCTGCATAGGCTGGGAAACATACACTGCCTCTAACTCAAAGGCACAGTGTTTCCTGAACTTTATCAACACAAACACCCCTGACCAGATACTGTGCACTCCATTCAGAGGATCAGACATATTGGACCTAATACTCACCAACATGGGGGAGGGGGTGCACTCCCTCCCATCTCACATCCTCATTGGTGAGATCAGACTACAAAGCTGTCTACCTTGAAGTAAAAATCAACCCAGAAAACCCAAACTAATCTGATAACAGGACTTATTCTGCAACAAACTGCATCCTATTGTGTATCTTTTCAAAATTCACACCTCCCCCAAACACTGAGAACACTGCTATCCCTGCAAAAATATCTACACAAACCCTATGCAAATATATAAATGTCTGCATTGAGGATGCCTTACCTATTTAAGCCCATATCTAACATCAAAACCAAACCCCACTCGTGGGATCTTTATCTTAAGAAGGTATATAACAAAAGAAAAAAAAGTCAAGCCCAGAATTAGAAAGAGCAAACCTCACAGAGATAAGATCTCTCTGATTCAACTAAACAAAAAACTATGAGATCCTATAAAGTCTAACATGACCAATTACAAGATCAAGATTGGCTTCCATGTTAAGGACAATCACAAAACCTTCTTCAGTTATGTCAGGAACATTAAGAGTAACACTCAGCATTGTGCAGAACTGGTGGTAAATGGCACAAGCTTTACTGACTCAGATGACATAACAAATTTGCCAACTGATAAATTTAGTTCTAACTTCACCTCCCATCCCCACTGCTCTCTGTGAAATCCCTTCTAGCATATCCCCCAACTATCAACAGGTGCAGGTACTGGTGGTACTTGCTACGGATAAAAACTGTTAGAAAAACTTCTTCTGGGCACAGAAAATGAAGCGTTACAGCCTGTGCAGTCTAAACAAAGGTGCATTTATTTATTTTTTTAATGTCATGAAAAACACACTGCACAAGGAAGAGGAAATTGCATCAAATATATAAATGTCCACCTTGTAGCTAAACATATCATTACATATAACTGAAATATGTTACACACACACACACACACACACACACACACACACACACACACACACACACACACACACACACACACACACAAACACATATAGTAGCTGTTGGCTATTTCTGTGTCTAACCCCCCACTTACCAACTATTACTTAAGTCAATCCCATTTAAGATCTAAAAATCTACAAACTTGTTTACTGTGAGTGCCTTTGTTATAGCATTATTAATCATTTTATCAGTTTCACAATATTAAAGCACAATCATTTTTTGTTCAACCAAGTCATAAATTTAATGGTGTCTGGCATCAGTATGCTTGGTTCTTGCATTGATCTTCTCACTGGTTGCAAGCTTAATGCATCTCTGATTGTCCTCATATAAATCCATAGGCTGGGACACTGGTTCTCCGAAATCTTCAAGTAACTGCTGCAACCAAATGGCTTGACTGGCATAGAAAACAGTACTATATCCTGGTCCATCAAGAAACAGATCTCAGTGGCATTGTCTTCTACAGAGGTATAATATATAGGACTGTTTCCTAATTTGAATAAGTAAACACTTGTAGATTTACATGTATTGAGGTCACCTGCCCAATCAGTCCACATATCCTGTGAGGTTTAAGTCACCAATCGCTGACAACTTTAAACTCCAGCCTTTTGTGTCTTTGAGATACCTCATAACTTTTTTGTTATTGAATTCCAAGTCTCTTTGACATGGTTTACTGAGAGGCCTGCAGAGAAGAGACATAGCTGCTGTAATGTATGATCATGTAGTGGTTGCAATGTACAGAAGTGCCCCCAGTGCTTGTCTGCGTGTCTTATTAGATGGTAGATCTTCCTCTCTTTCCAACTTTGGATAAGCTATGCCCATGGCTGTGCTCACTCCTTTAGCCTCAGCCATGTTGAGCTGATGAAGAAATGAATCCATTTTCTTGCAGTCTCGTTCAACAGAAAACTGCCATCCTTTTCATGCAATATGTTAATTCCTAGGTAGTATGTCACTTCATCAAAATCTTTAGTCTCAAAGTGCTGATAGGGTATTGTTATTAACTTTACAGTTTTTTCATTCTTTTTGTAAACAAAAATCAAGTCATCCACATAGACTAACAAATACATTTAGCATCTATAGGTTTAGAATATAGGAATGGATCTGCTTTACTTTGCATGAAGCCTTCATCATAGGATCATGGGAGGTTACTAGGCTATTAGCCCTGAAACCCTTATAAGCCGAGCCAAGAGTTCCATGTTTAGACAAATCAGCACCCAATGCCCCTGCCCTGCAGGGACATAGGTGGAATCCCAGGGGTATATTTTCTGCTTCCCATCCATTTATCCAGGTTGCACTTAAAAAGGAGTAAAGAGGTTATCCGCTTGATGTGGAGAGGGAGTCTATTCCATAAATGTGGGTCTCTGGGACACAAATCTGTCCCACCAAAAAGTCTTGTTAATGTCACAGACCAGGTTGAGGCTGTGTATGCAGGTTACTTGAGTGGAGCTTGACTACCAAATATGCAGCAGTCCCATCAAGGTGGGGTCCATGATCACCTTGTATGCCAGACAGATGTCACCTCTGAGGAGTCTGTATGAAACTGAGTAGTGGGATAGAGCTTTTAGCCTATCTGTGTATGGTAGATGTCTGAGGCCCTGGATTCTCCTGGTGAGGAACCTCTGTGGTTTCTCCAGCTGCTGCATGTGCTTTGTGAGATACATGCCAAAAGGTGTGTTTTACTCAATAATGGGCCTTATAAGGAAAGAATGCAGGAATGTTATGATCTCCTTGTCCCTGGATAAGATACCCTTACTTATGAGGTGGGCCATGTAGAAGGCTTTCCGTACCATGGAAGCAATATGGTGGTCAAAAGTCAGGTTGCTTTCAACCTGGGTGCCCAAATCCCTCATGACTGATTGAGTGCTTAGAACATTGTTATTAATGTGATAATTTATAGGAATGTCACTCTCCCCAAAGGGGATGATGATGCATATTTTGGTATTCAGCTTGAGGCCATGTTTCTGGCACCAGTCATTTGTCTGAGTGAGACCCTCTTGGACGATGTCTGCATCACTAGGGGAATTGATGACAGCACCCAGCTTGTGGTCATCTGCAAACTTGGTCAGCCATAGCCCACTGGTTTTGGCCTGCAACTCAGAAAAGTATATCGCAAATAACAGAGGCCCCAAGACTGAATCCTGGGGCACGCCACTTGTTACAGGTCTTCTGCTTGAGGTGGCTTCCCCCATTTTGACTACATGGTTCTATCAGTGAGCCAGTTTGCTACCCATCTGGTAACATATGGATTGATGCCTAGTTGAGAGAGTTTATCTATTATGCCTGAGTGTGGAATAGTGTCAAAGGCTTTGGCCAGGTCAAGGTAGGTGGTGTGCACCATCTTCCCCTCGCCCATGGCTTTGATGACTGTCTCAAAAAAGTCAACCAAATTTAGCAGACATGACCTCCCCTTGACAAAGCCAAACTGTCTGGGAGCAAGTGTTTGGAGGTTGCCAATGCTCTTGTTAATGAGGTCCATGATAATCCATTTTATGGCCTTGCAGATCAGGCTAGTTAGGCTGATGGGTCTATAATTTCCCTGATCAGTGGATGCTCCACTTTCGTGTAAAGGGATGACAGTGACTGTACTAAACTCAGCTGGGATGAATCCAGTACTCAGGCTTTGGTTGAATAGGGTGCCTAATGGTGCTGCAAGTTCCTGCCTGAGTTCATGTAGGATGCAGCCTGGGATGTTATTGGGTCCCAAGGAGGTGCATTTTTTTGCCTTTGAAAGAGCAGTAATGACCTGTTCCCTACATATAGGGAGAAGAGGGCAGGTACTGGGGATGTCATGATTTACTGATGGGGGGACAGAGGGGTAAATTTTTTTTGCTGAATGTGTTAGTCAGCAAGTTTGCTATGTCTACGGTACTTGGATATATGGTGTCTGGTGTCATTGACCACCAGTTCTGAACAGACCTGGGTGCTTCCTTTGAGGTTGCAGACATATGTGAAGAAGGCCTTATGATTGTATCTAGTAGTTGTGGCCAATTTGGACTCAAAGCTTGCTTTGGAGGATTTCACTAGTGCTCTTTTGTGCTTGTTCAGGCTAAGGAGACATTACTTCTAATTGGGCACCTGCTCCTTCTTGGTCTCGGACAGCAATTTTTTCCTTAGAGTTTATTTATTGCAGATGTCCACCAGACAGGTTTACTCTTCCTTGTGGAGGATGACTTAGTCCTGTTGGGTATTCCTGATTCCAGGCATCAGTATAAATGCTCGTATAGTGCTTTAGAGTAGTTTTGGATATTGGTGCCAGTTCCTACAGAGGGGGAGGGGGCTGTGAAGCTGTCTATACCATCCCTCAGGAGGCTGTAATCAGCTTTGGAGAAGTTCTTATGTGTGATCCTAGCTATAGGGGGGTTGGGGGAGATGGTGACTTTGAAAGTGACCACTTTGTGGTCGGATCTTACCAGGGAGGATCATACTATATGGATACTGCAGTGGTTACTCATGTTGGTAAATAACAAGTCCAAGCTATTATCACCCCTTGTGGGGGTATCGACTAGCTGTTCCAAGGCATTTGCATTGAAAAAATCAAGGAATCTCTGGACATTTGTGTTCTGGCATGAGTAGTTCTTCCAATCTATGTTTGGGAAGTTAAAGTTACCCAGGATCAGGGTAAAGGGTTGAATCTTAATAGATTCGAACAAGTCCAAACAGGTGGATTGGGTATCTAGAGTCAGATTTGGGGGCCGGTAGCTAGGTATAATTTGAATAGGGGTCTTGTCAATGGCTAACTGCACCTGGAGTGTCTCCTGTATGTCATACTGTTTGACCAGCCTGGAGGTATGTATGTCTTTAATGTATATTGAAACTCCATCTCCTTTGGTATTACTGCCCACAGTTTGGGGTCTGAATGTATGATAGGATGAGTAACCAGGTAAGGCTGGGGTGCTGTCTGCAGCTTTGAACCAGGTTTCTGTGACTGCACAGATGTCAGCGTTTTTCAGGGTTAGGAATGCTTGCAATGCATGCAGTTTCATGTTTAAACTCCTAGTGTTTAGCAGCATGACTTTAATTTGTGTTTTGTTGAAATTTTTATGTTGGTAGTTTTAACCTGATCACTTTTCCTAAAAAAACACTATAGGGGAGGCAAAAGCCTTTGCCAGAAGTCTAAAACCCAGGTGAGACAGATGCAGGCCATCTCTGGCAAAGCATCGTGGTCTGTCGATCATATCTTCCCAGGCTGTCAGGTACTGGATCCCCCTGGAATGACACCAGAAACTAAGTCAATTGTTAAAATCAATCATTTTCTGTTTGTATTGGGGCATAATTCTGGGTGAAGGCAGAATGTTACTTAAGGCTAGGGATATACCTGCCTGGGACACATAATCAGCAAGCTCAATCATGTCTCTCTTCATATTGTCCAGAGAGGTATATGTCTCAAGTCATTCACACCAACATGGACTATGACAGAGTCATAACAGTACCTGTTGTTAAGAGACTTGAGTGCGTGTGTGATATGGTGTATTCTGGCACCTGACAGACAACTAAATGTGACTTTCTCCTTATCTAGCCTGGTGAGAGGCACGTCTGTGTGTCTCACAGTGGTGTCTCCTATGACTAATATGTTGGGTTTATGGAGAATCCTTACTGGTTGTGAGGCACAGGTGTGTGGACTATGCATGGAATGTGGTGTGGAGGGCTATCGAGATTGCATGTGCTTTTGCTTGGAGGTCTCCTTTGTTTGGACATGTTTATGTGGAGAACCTCCACATATATAGGTGTGTGTTGTGTAGGTGTGGGTGGTGTTTGAGGTGCAGTGATTGTGTTAACAACCTTTTAAGAAAATCTGTCTTGATATTGTGATGTTTCACACTGTCGGTGTTCTGAAAGTACTTTTTTTGGCAACTGGAGCAAAAGTAGCATCATAGTCTTCACTAAATTTTTGTGAGTATCCTTTTGCAACTAACTTTGCCTTGTACCTACAGATTTTCCCTTAAGAGTCACATTTGGCTTTAAAAACCCATTTACATCCAATTACGTCTACCTTGAGGTAGCACTGAAAATGTTTATGTCTGCAGTTCATTGAGTGATGTCATCTCTTCATCAGCAGCTCTAATCCACATTTGCTTCTCATGACTTGAAACTGTAGTTTTATTGGCCACTAGGGGTCATTTCCATAACTCCTTCATCTTCCTCTCTTAAAACCTAGTTGCCTCGTGGTTTGAGCGTCTTTTCAGGCTTGTTGGCTGTTGGTGAAGCACCCTCCAAGAGGAAAAAACGCTGAGAGAAGAAGGGAGCCACTTTTGAGATTTTAAGTATTTTTTCTCTGTTTATTTGCTAAGTTTTTCTGCATAGCTGCCTAGCTTGAGCATTTTCTGGCTTGTTAAACTTGATTTCTGTATTAGTAGCTGTATTTAGAGCACAACCAAAAGCTGTTTGCTGAATTTCCTGTTTGCACTTAATTTTAAATCGTTTTTTTCTTAAAACTTGCATATTTTCTGTCCTTGACCTAGCACTCTTGTGTGGGGTCATTTACTGCACTGTTATAACTTGATATTACTTGTGAACCTCTGCTATCTCTGTAAAAAGCAAAAAGAAAAAAAAAAATCTTGCTCTTTTCCCACTTTTCTGAGAGTTAAAAAGTTCAGTTACAGGCTTGCTGTTCCTGAACTGTTTGAAAGTTTCTGTGAGGCCATTTTTGCTTGGGCTGAAGGAGGGTCTCTGTGTTTATCAGTGGGAGTGACTAACATTGAGCAGCTTCCCTGCCCCGGAGAGGTGGTTACTGACTTGAAACTGTAGTTTTATTGGCCACTAGGGGTCATTTCCATAACTCCTTCATCTTCCTCTCTTAAAACCTAGTTGCCTCGTGGTTTGAGCGTCTTTTCAGGCTTGTTGGCTGTTGGTGAAGCACCCTCCAAGAGGAAAAACGCTGAGAGAAGAAGGGAGCCACTTTTGAGATTTTAAGTATTTTTCTCTGTTTATTTGCTAAGTTTTTCTGCATAGCTGCCTAGCTTGAGCATTTTCTGGCTTGTTAAACTTGATTTCTGTATTAGTAGCTGTATTTAGAGCACAACCAAAAGCTGTTTGCTGAATTTCCTGTTTGCACTTAATTTTAAATCGTTTTTTCTTAAAACTTGCATATTTTCTGTCCTTGACCTAGCACTCTTGTGTGGGGTCATTTACTGCACTGTTATAACTTGATATTACTTGTGAACCTCTGCTATCTCTGTAAAAACAAAACAAAAAAAAAATCTTGCTTTTTCCCACTTTTCTGAGAGTTAAAAGTTCAGTTACAGGCTTGCTGTTCCTGAACTGTTTGAAAGTTTCTGTGAGGCCATTTTGCTTGGGCTGAAGGAGGGTCTCTGTGTTTATCAGTGGGAGTGACTAACATTGAGCAGCTTCCTGCCCCGGAGAGGTGGTTACTGACTTGAAACTGTAGTTTTATTGGCCACTAGGGTCATTTCCATAACTCCTTCATTTGTCCTCGGAGGAGTGGTTTAGGGCAGTGACTTGTGGTTTGTTGGCCAATTTGGGTCATTTCCTGTCTTTTCCAGCCCCTGCTATAAAGCACGCTTTAGCGATTTAGCCGATTTAGCCGATTTAGCGCGGAGTTGCTACTGTTGCACACTAGGGCAGCGCCGGTTAAGCAGGTTTAAACTATTCGGGCTACCTAAAGTCCACTCTTCAAATTTTCCCTTAAAACTACCTTCCTCGAACTATACTACTGATCTAATCAGCGTATCCTATAATTAAAAGATCATCTCTACTTGACTCCAAGTAGACTATTCTCTATCTGTTAAACGTAGCACTTGCTCCTACAGTACTTATTACCTTGATACGGCACTCTTGTCATAGATAGTACCCCAAAAGGCAACCCCCATTTCTCGGTCACCCACGTCCCCGGAATCTTTTTAAAGTTTTTTGTCTATTCCTTCTAGCATGTCGAGGGATCAGTTGCTAGTGTCCTCTCCTGCTCAGCTGGTGAACCTGGGAATATTGAGGCAATGTTACAATTGCCTCATGTACACAGACAACCCTCTCCTCCTCCCACAAAACACAAATACATGCGAGAGATGCAACTACACGGCCAAACTGGAGGCTGAGCTCTCTCAACATAGGACTGGCAAGACCAGTCAGGAGGAGAAGGTTACCACACACACTATAGACCCAGTCTCACATATTACCATTACAACCTCAAATCATACACATAAACACACAAAGACATACTCGGAGGCTCTGATCAAAAATCTACCAAAACAGCAGAGGCCACCAAAGCAGACACCCAAACAACCACCACCTCAGAACACAACACCTGCAACACATAGACCTCACAGTCAGAGTGTCAAACAGTCACAGCCCTTAAGGCCAAACACAATGCCAGACACACTAGTCATTGGTGACTCCATAGTCAGACACACTGACGTCCCGCTCACCAGACTGAGTAAGGAGAAGGTCACAGTAAGCTGCCTGTCGGGCGCTAGAATCCGCCACATAACGCAAGCACTCAGGTCTCTCAACAGCAGGTACAAATATGATTCAGTCATTGTCCACGCTGGTGTAAACGACCTGAGACGCACCTCCTTGGACTACATGAAAAGAGACATTGAGGAGCTCTCTGATTATGTAGCCCAGACAGGTATGACCCTGACCTTGAGCAGTATCCTACCTTCACCAAGAATGATGCCACAATACAGAGATAAGATGATCAGCTTTAACAATTGGCTTAAACACTGGTGTCATTCAAAGGGGATCCAGTGTCTGTCTGCCTGGGATGACATGCTGGACAAGCCACGCTGCTTCGCAAGGGACGGCTTGCACCTGTCACCCCTGGGATTCCGGATATTGGCAAAGGCTCTTGCCACCCCCATAGTGCCTTTTTTAGGCAAGGCTCAAATTCTAAACCTACCACCCTAGAACACAAAAAGGAAAAAAAACTAAGGGTAATGCTGCTCAATGCCAGAAGTCTAAATCTCAAAATGCACTTTTCGAGGCCCTTCTCAGTATGGAGAACATCGATGTCTGTGCTGTGACAGAAACCTGGTTCAAGGCTCCTGAGAGCACCCCGGCGCTATCAGGTTTTACCTCATATCATGCGTTCCGGCCCCAAAATCTGGACAATACCAAGAAAGGAGGGGGGGTATCCATATTCATCAAGGACACCCACACCTCAAGACTGGTGGCAACGCACGATGCATCGGAGACCATCCAGGTGCAATTAACCATAGGCAAGACTGCTCTGCAAATTGTAGCATGTTACAGGCCACCCTCACAAACTCAGGAACCTCACATGGCCTTCCTGAAAACACTAGAGGGGATAAATGTATCACCAAACACCATCATACTAGGTGACTTCAATTACCCTAATATAGACTGGGAACACTACTCAAGCCCAAACACCCTAGCCCAAAAGTTCCTGGAATTCATAAACTCAAATGCCATGGAACAACTAGTCACCATCCCCACAAGAGGAGATAACATACTTGATCTCATCATCACGAACATGGGAGCACAATGTTCAACACCGGAGGTGTACCCCTCACTGGTGAGATCAGACCACAAACTAATCTCGCTGGAGGTCCTCATCCCACCCCACCTGAAATAAAAAAGACCACAGTAAAGAACTTCTCAAAAGCCGACTTCACACTTCTAAAGACTAGTGTGGTCTCCTTTAAGGCCCACGAGCCGGCGGAAAACAGTACTCAAGCCGCTGAATCACTTACAAATGCCTTCTACCAGCACCTGCAGGACTGCATGGATAAGGCAATCCCAAGCAAAACAAAGACTCTTTGTACCAAAGGCAAGCATCCAGTCTGGTGGACCCCAGCCATAAACAAACTCTACAACAAAAGGAGGAAGCTACTACAAGATAGAGCAAAATCCTTAAAAGGTAAGACACCCTTGATCACTATAAGTAAAAACTAAGAGCTCTCATAAAATCATCCAAAGCAAATTTCGAGAGAAAAATAGCTAAAGACTCAAAAGACAATCATAAGGCCTTCTTTAGCTATGTTAGAAACCTGGGAGGAAACTCCCAGATATGCTCAGAGCTAGTTCAAAATGATGTGAAGATTACTGATCCTACAGACATTGCCAACATACTGGCTGACAGGTTCAGTGCAAACTTCTCCCCTCCCCAAAAGGAGAGATATCTATACCAAACGATTGCAGCCCCCAAACATCTCCAGCGCCCAAGTGAGAACTGCTCTCTCCAAAGCAAAAACACAGCATCCATGGGACCTGATGGTGTCCCCGGCTGTGTGCTCCATGAACTCAATGAGGAATTAAACCCACAGCTAGGACAGCTGTTTAATCAAAGTCTTACCTCTGGATACGTACCCAGGAGTGGCGCACTGCAACTGTGGTACCACTTCACAAAGGTGGTGCCTCCACCGACCCTGGAAATTACCGCCCATTAGCTTGACAAGCCTTATCTGCAAAGCCATGGAGAGGATCATAATGGACCTCATAAATAAAGACATAGGGAATTTGCAGACTTTGGATCCAACCCAGTTTGGCTTTGTCAAAGGCAGATCATGCCTTTTAAACTTGGTTGACTTTTTGAAACAGTCACCAAAGCCATTGATGAGGGAAAGGCAGTCCATACAGCCTACCTCGATCTGGCTAAGGCCTTCGATACAATACCCCATTCGGGTATCATTGAAAAACTCATCAGCTTAAATGTCAACCCATACATCACAAGATGGGTTGCAAACTGGCTGAGTGACAGAACCCACAGGGTCAGAGCTGCTGGCGCCATGTCAGACTCAAAGCCTGTCACAAGTGGTGTCCCACAGGGCTCAGTCCTGGGCCCACTCTTGTTTGGCATCTACTTTTCCGAAGTACAAGCAAACACAGGAGGGTTATGGCTGACAAAGTTTGCAGATGACTGCAAACTGGGCCATAGTAGAAAACACATCTGACACAGATATCCTTCAGAAGGGTCTCACAGAAACGGATAACTGGTGCCAGAGCCACGGCCTAAAGTTAAATGCCAAAAAATGCATAGTCATACCCTTCGGGAAAAACAAGGTTACCCCTAGCTACCAAATAGGTGGCAATCCACTGAGCACAGAAGAAGTTATCAGGGACCTGGGGACCCAGGTTGATAGTAGTCTGTCATTCGACACCCATGTAGCTAAAGTAGTTAGGAAGACCTTCTACATTGCCCACCTTATCATGAAGGGATTCTCATCTAGATCAAGGGAGGTCATAGTCTCCCTTTACTCATCACTCATCAGACCAATGATTGAGTACAATGCCCCATTCGAATGTATCTGACCCGACACTTGCAGCAGCTGGAGAGGCCACAAAAGTTCCTCACCAAAAGGATAAAGGGTCTCAAAAATCTGTCCTATGCTGCCCGACTGAAAGAACTCCAGCTCTATTCAGTCGCACCGCTTGCTCAGAGGTGACCTTTGCCTAACATACAAGGCCATGTCAAACCCAGATTTGATGAATATGCTTCACCTCAAAAATCTAGATCCATCAGAGCCACAAGGGCGGAGACTTAAACCTTGACACGGCTATTAATAGGACGTGCTGGAGGGATAGATTCATCACCCAAAGACTCCCTATGCTGTGGAACAAAATCCCGGTACATGTGAGGCAGAGCACCTCGCTGGCCTTGTTCAAGAGAAATCTTGACCAATGGATGGGAGATCGCAGATATACCCCAGGGATTACCTCAGTGTCACTGCTCGACAGAGGCACAGAAAAATAATGGGTATAGTTCCCCATACTAAAGGGGTGGCCTAAGCCACAAAACGATGGGCTAGGCTTGTAAATGCCCTCGGGCAGATAGCCTAGTATGAACCTATGAACCTATGAACCTATGTGGTGGTAGTTTTTGTATCTCTTCCCATGAACTGCTGTCTGAGCCATATAAGACAAATGTTTAGGTGCAATACCTTTATTGCTACTTGTTGATTTTCTGACTGAAGTTACTTATGGGTCAGTCTTTTTTAGCAGTTTGTGAATTGTCTGCAATAATTACTATTTCTGTGTAGCTTTGCTCTTGTTTTTCTTGTGACGTGGATGTGGATTTTTCCTCAGACTGAACAGTTTGTGTCAGTTTCTGACACTGAACACACAGAACATTTATCAACAGTCACGCTTCTGCTATTACCTTGTTTGTTTCTGGATGTATAACTATGTATCCTTTTTGAGACACTGTAACCCACAAGTACACCTTCCTTTGTACATGGATCTCATTTTGTACATTTTTCCTTTGGAGTGTCCACATAGGTTTTACTTTGAAAAATGTTGATACATCTCAAATCTAGTTTCTTTCGATTCCACGGTTCATATGGAGTTTTCTCTGTTGTTTTTCCTGGCAAGCAATTTTGGATATATCATGAAGTCATAATAGTCTCTTCTCAGTATGTGGTTGGTATAGCAGCATCAAAAGCATACTCCTTCCACTTTCACAGAGAGTCTGATTTATTCTCTCTGTAACCTCATTTTGTTCTGGGTTATATGGTACAGTGATCTGGAACATAATTCCATGTTTTCTGAGAATGGCTTGTGTTGTGCCACTTGTATATTCAGACCCATTGTCTGGACACAGAACTCTGGGAATTCTGCCAAATCGATTACTTACTTGAGCTAGATACTGTTCTAACTTTGCTTGCACTTCATCCTTGTTGTGCAACAAGTATAATGTGGTAAACCTGTAGTAATAATCAATGAAACTAAGAAAATACATCTTCTTTCCTGGAGTCATATTTTCGTTGGACCACAGACATCTAAATGAATAAAGTCTAAAGGTTTTGAGCTCTGCTGTTGCTCTGCTTTGGAAAAGGATTTCTCATGATTTTTCCCTTACTGCAGCTGGTAAATGTCATCATTTGATCACAGTGGCTAATTTTTACACCACTTGCATATTTGCCGTCATTTGTTTTCTTTTGTTCCCAGGACGTCTGTGCCAAGTGTGGATGCAGTTTGAATGTTTTTCTTCTTTGGCTGTGTTAGCCATTTCACTGCAGTTCAGCTGATACAGTTCAACTGTGATTTTGGCCTTTGTGACTAAGAAATCCCATTTTGTGATGACACAAATGTCACCTTGGAAAGTCACTACGTTGCCTTGGATTGTTAGCTTCTTCACTGTCAACAGGTTTCTTTCAAGATGAGGCACATACGGAACATTTCTCACGTGGATCTTTCTGGTGATATTCTGAGAGATAGGACAGTAAACAAAACTGTCTCTGATTTGTTCTGATTTTATTACCTGCACACTAGCTGTGATGATCTTTTTCTGTTTTGCTTTGATCGAGCTGAGTGAAGAAATTTCTATCGCTGGTCATGTCACTTGTAGCTCCTGAGTCAACACACCATGCCTGCACAGATGAGGTGCCACATTTGGACTCAAATGTATACTCGGTGTCTGAAGTGACATCTGCTTCTTCCTTGACATTCTTAGCTTATTGTGATTTAGCTTGTCTTTGCATTCTAGATTTCCAGATTTTGCAATCTGTCTTTAATTGTCCTGTTTTTTTACACACAAAGCATTTACATATTTCTAGCTGCTTTTACTGTTTTTATTTCTGTTTTTCATCTGTAAAGCAGCCTCTGTACTGGACATGCCTTCACTCTTTATGCTTTCTGTCTTGCGCTTGTATTCATCCACAAACTTACCTTTAACATACTCAGATGTCAGTTCTTCATCTGGACATGCATCAAGTGCTGTAACAAGTGTCTCATAACTTTCAGGTAGACCACTAAGTAAAAGTGTTGCAATGTGAAAGTCTTTTATATCCTCCCCAATACCTCTCAGTGTTGCAACCATTTCTAAGGTATGCCTTTTATAATCCAGGGTATTCTGGTCGTTCATCAGCTTGGTCTGATATAGCTTTCTAATTAAATAGAGATTATTGCTGAGATTATCTCTTTCATGTACCTTTTGCAGTTCCTGCGTCACAGTTACATATATGTATACTTTATCATCTGTGCAAAGGAAGATTGTGCTCTGAGCTTTTTGATCCTTTTCTATCCAGTCTTCTGTGGGTCCTATTGGTCTGACTTCATTTACGCATTTCCATGTACCTTCTCTTATTAGAAGCATCCTCATCTTGAATTTCCAAGACTAGTTGTTCTGTTGGTTCATTAGATTCGTGAAAGCTTTGCTGAAGAAGTGTCAGTAGCCATCTTTACCATTTTTCTCCTTACTTTATCTGTCACTGTATCTTGCACCTATTTGCTGTAGCTGTTTGTATCTGGCTGCCTGGGTGTCTGGGCCCATATCTTGTTAGAAAAACTTCTTCTGGGCACAGCAAATAAATGCTTACAGCCTGTTTGCAGCCTAAACCAAGGTGCATTTATTTTCTTTTTAATGTCATGAAAAACGCACTGCAAAAGGAACAAGAAATTGTATCAAGCATGTAACTATGTGTCCACCAGAAACCACTGCCACCTTGTGGTTAAACATATTGTTACACATAGCTGATATATATATATATATATATATATATATATATATATATATATATATATATATATATATATATATATATACATACATATATATATATATATATATATATATATATATATATATATAAACATATATATATATATATATATATATATAAATATATATAGGTCCATGTCAGATGGATGAAAACCCAGATCATCGACGACCACATCTCTGAGATGACATCGCCGACAACATGCATCCTGACAACGGTAAGTCAATGTATTATGGAACGGAATACATTCCCATTCCCATAATACATTCAAAAAACACATTAAATCATGTCTAACAAGCCCCCCTGCACCCCCCACACCCCCCCTACTTTAATATACCAACTCCAAGATCACACTACAGTGAGAGAATCGGAATAACTTCCATTCTGCACTACTCACCATTGTTGGGGATGCATGTTGTCGGTGATGTCATATCAGCGATGTGGTCGTCGGTGATCTGGGTTTTCGTCCATCTGACATGGACCCATATATACATACATATATATATATATATATATATATATATATATATATATATATATATATATATATATATATATATATATATATATATATATATATATATATATACATATATATATACATATATATATATATATATATATATATATATATATATATATATACCCATATATATATATATATATATATATATAAATATAGATAGATATAAATAGATATATAGCTACACACACACACACACACACACACACACACACACACCCACACACACACACAGTATTTGTTATTATATGTCTAACAAAAACATTTGCGGAGGCTCTCAAGAATAATCTGTCTAAGCAACAGAAACCTCCAAAGCAGAAACACAAGAAACCTCCATTCCCCCAACACAACCCAAATGACACATAGCCCACAGACTCAGTCTGCCACTCAACCACAGCCAATAAGGCAAAACAATGTACCCAACACACTAGTTATAGGTGACTCTATAGTCAGGCACACTGATGTCCCACTCACCAGGCTAAAGAAGGAGAAGATTACTGTCAGCTGCCTGTCGGGTGCCAGGATCAGTCACATAACTCATGCACTCAGGTCATGCCACAACAAGCACAAATATGACTCTGTCATTGTCCATGTTGGTGTGAATGACCTGAGATGTACCTCAATGGACTACATGAAAAGAGACATGGAAGAGCTCTCCAATCTTGTAGTGCATGCAGGTATGACCCTAGCCCTGAGTAGCATTTTGCCATGGCTCAGAATGATACGACAAAATGATTGACTTTAACAATTGACTAAGCTTCTGGTGTCATTCTAAGGGGATCCAGTATCTGTCTGCTTGGGATGACATGGTCGACAGACCACAATACTTTGCCACAGATGGCCCGCACCTGTCACCCCTGGGTTTATGGATACTGGCTAAGGCTCTTGCTGCCCCTATAGTGCCTTTTTTAGGCAAGATTCAAATGACAAATTCACCACCATAACAGGAACAGGCAAGCAAAAACTGAGGGTAATGCTACTCAATGCTAGAAGTCTAAATCTCAAAATGTACTCACTCGAGGCACTCCTTAAAATGGAGAACATTGATATTTGTGCAGTGACTGAGACCTGGTTCAAGGCTCCAGAGAGCATCTATGCACTACCAGGCTAGAACTTATACCACACTTTTCGGCCATGTAACCTGGACCAAAACACCAAAGGTGGAGATGTGTCCATATTCATTAAGAATATCCACACCTCCAGGCTAGTTGCTCAGCATAATGCATCTGAGGTTATCCAAGTGCAACTAACTCTGGGCAAAACTGCAATCCAAATTGTAGCTTGCTACAGATCCCCCACCATGCCCCAGGATTCCCACTCCTCTTTTCTTGATGTACTGGAAAATATTAGGGTTCAACCAAACACCCTAATAATGGGCGACTTCAACTACCCCACCATTAACTGGGAAAATTACTCATGTACCAACTCCTTAGCTCAATGCTTTCTGGAATTCATAAACTCCAATGCCCTGGATCAACTTATCCACACCCCCACTGGGGGCAGCAATATCCTAGACCTAGTCATTACCAACATGAGTGACCGGTGTTCCACACCTGAAGTCAACTCCTCGTTGGTCCGATCCGACCATAAGCTAATTAACCTTGATATCCACATCCTGCCTCCACTGCCCCATTAAGGAAACCACTGTAAAAAATTTCTCCAAAGCCAACTTCATGCTTCTTAAGACAGAAGTGGTGAACTTCATGACACCCATGCAGATGGACAATACAGTTACAACTGCTGAATCCTACACAAATGCACTCTAAAAGCACTTACACGAGTGCATGGATCATGCTATCCCAAACAGAACCAAGACACTATCCTCCAAAAAAAGGAAGACAATCTGGTGGTCCCCTGCCATAAGCAAACTGTACAACAGAAGGAAGGAACTGTTGCAAAAGAGAGTAAAATCCCATCAGTGGAAGAGCTCCCTGGTCAACCTCAGTAAGAAAATGTGATCCCTTACAATATCCTCCAAAGCTAGCTACAAAAGCAAAATCACCACTAATTCTAAGGACAACCACAAAGCATTCTATAGCTATGTTAAGAATCTCAATGGCAACACCCAGATCTGCTCTGAGTTATAGCACAATGGCATGAAAATTACAGAACCAACTGATATTGCCAACATCCTGGCAGATAGGTTCAGTGCTAACTTTACCTCCCCACCCCCTAAAGGGCCGATATCTATACAGGAAGAATGCAGAGTCCCTGTAATCACAACTACACAGGTAAAAGCTGCACTCTCTAAAGCCAAAAACACAGCATCCATGGGACCGGACAACATCCCAGGCTGCATTTTACATGAACTTCAGAACGAACTGGCTCCCCACTTAAGCACCATGTTCAATAATAGCTTTGCTTCAGGCTTTGTGCCCACTGAATGGTGCACAGCAACAGTTATCCTATTCCACAAAGGGGGAGCCACCACTGATCCTGGGAACTATTGACCTATTAGCCTGACGAGCCTGGTCTGTGAGGCCATGAAACATATCACCATGGAACTCATAAACAAAGACATTGTAACCTCCAAACTTTGGATCCCACCCAGTTCAGGTTTGGGAAAGGCAGATCATGCCTCCTGAACCTGATTGACTTCTTTGAGGCCGTCATCAAAGCCATGGATGAGTGTAAGGTGGTTCACACAGCCTATCTTGACCTTGCCAAGGCTTTCGACACCATCCCCCATTCTGGAATTATAGCTAAACTCACTAAACTAGGTGTAAATCTCTACGTCACAAGATGGGTTGCCAACAAAAGTTGCAGACTCCAAATCTGACCTCAAAGCAGTGACAAGTGGAGTACCACAGGGTTATGTCCTGGGACCTCTCCTGTTTGGTATCTACTTCTCTGAAGTACAGGCTAACACAGAAGGCCTCTGGCTAATGAAGTTCACAGATGACTGCAAACAAGGAGCCATAGTCAAGTCCCCAAATGATGTGGACATCGTACAGAAGGGCCTCGCTGATACAGGTGCCTGGTGTCAGAGCCATGGCCTCAAGCTCAATGCCAAAAAGTGCAGTGTCATCCCCTTTAGTAAAAACTCTGTACCCATGAACTACCACATAGGCAGCAATCTACTTAACACCGAATGTGTGATAAGAGACCTTGGGACCTAGGTGGACAGTAGTCTCTACTTTGATAGTCACATTGCCACAGTAGTCAGGAAGTCCTTCTACATGGCACACCTCATCATAAAAGTGTTCTCATCCAGGAAAAAAGAGGTCATTGTTCCCTTCTACTTGACACTCATTAGACCCATTATAGTGTACAACGCCCCTTTTGGAATATACCTCACAAGACATCTGCAGCAGCTGGAAAGGCCACAGAAGTACCTCACAAAGAGGATTACTGGCCTCAAACAAATGCCCTACACTGATCATCTCAAAAACTCCAGCTTTTCTCCATAGCATATCACCTACTCCGAGGTGATCTCTGCCTAACATATAAAGCTATGTCAAGCCCAGAGCTGATGGACATGCTACACCTAAAGAAATCCCAATCCCTCCGAGCTACACGCTCTAGAGACCTAAACCTTGTCACCACAATAAATAGGACATGCTGGAGGGATAGATTCCTGTCCCAGAGACTTCCCATACTCTGGAACAGGCTACCCATCTATGTCAAGCAAAGTTCTTCATTAGCACTCTTCAAGAAAAATCTTGATGAGTGGATGAGAAATAGGAAATACACCCCAGGGATCACGTCTGTGTCTCTGCTCGACAGTGGCACAGGAAAATAACTTTCCTGGGTGGTGTAAGCCAGGTAACCTTGTTGGCTAGGCTTACGTAGGCCCTTGGGCCAATAGCCTAGTACCTACCTATGAACCTATGAACCTAGCAGGTTCACTTGAGGGACTCTTCAACTACAGCCTGAAAACAGGTTATGTGCCAGGTAAATGGTGGTCCACAATGTCATCCCTTTTCATAAGGGTGGACCATCAACCAACCTCCAGAAACTACAGATCCATCATTCTGACAAGTCTGATATGCAAAGCCATGCAACAAATTATCATGGAAATGATCTCCAAAGACATTGTCAATCTGCAGACCCTAAACCCAAACCAGTATGGCTTTGTTAAGGGAAGGTCTTGCCTACTCAACATGGTAGACTTCTTTGAGAGGGTCATCAAGGCTACAGATGAGTGGAATATTGTGTATACTGCCTACCTTGACCTGGCTATGGCAGTAGATACAATAACCCACTCAGGTATTGTTGACAAGCTGTCACAACTAGGCATAAATCCTTATATAGCTCACTGGATAGTTGGCTGCCTCACAGATAAAAACCCAGAAAGTTAGGATTGGTGAAACCACCTCCACCAGTAGATCAGTCACCAGTGGAGTACCCCAGGACTCTGTGCTGGTCCCTCTCCTGTTTGGCATCTACTTCTCAGAAGTAAAGGATAATGTCAAAGGCCTCTGGCTCACCTTGTTCACAGATGACTGTAAATTGGGAGCTGTCATAGATTCCCCCCATGACAGCAACATCCTACAAGAGGGTCTAACACAAATAAATGACTGATACCAAAGCCACAGATTAAAACTCAGTCTGAAGAAATGCATTATAGTGCCCTTTGAGAAATTATCCTCCCAAGTTAATTACTCCATTGATAAAGCAGGGTTCCTGTCAGAAGACCGAAGACGCATTCTATCAAATGCATCTTGGTTGAACTGTAAATGCCAAAAACGCAAAATGATGAAGCAGCTTTTAAACAAATTCTTTCCCTGGGAAAGAAGTCGCTTGGTCGCTTCCATCACTTTTCCATTTTTGGCACTGTAGTGCGATCTCGGAGTTGGTATATTTAAGTAAGGGGTGTGGGGGGGCACAGCCACCCACTTAAAATAGTGTTTAGTGTGTGTGTTTTTTTTTTGGGAACAGTGATTTTTTTCCCTGGGGAAAAAAATTGCTGTTTTAGTAGTTTGCTTATTTACGTTTTCGATGTTTTGGGTTCGTTATAACAGCATTCGATCTTTTGATCATTCGCTGTTATAACATAGACCCGATAAAACACTTCTGTGAGTTAACCCAGTAGTGGAGGATCTGGGAAAATATGTAGACAGTAATCTGGCCTTTGACCAACACACAGCCAAGATAGTAAGAAAATCATTCTATGTCACCCAGCTTATAAGCAAGGGTATGCCATCCAGCTCCAAGGAAGTTATAATACCACTTTATCCAGCCTTTATCCAACTCATCATTGAGTACAATGTACCATTTGGCATGGTACCTAACCAAGTACTTTCCCCAGTTGGAATGCCCTCAAAGGTTACCCCCCCAGAAGAATCCAGGGTATGAATACCCTGTCCTACACAGATCTCCGTGAGGCCCTATCTCTGTACTCAGCATCCTACAGGTTACTTAGAGGGGGTCTATGCCTAGCATATAAAGTATCCTGAGATCCATTTCTGATGTATCTTTTACACATCTTCAAAACTAGCAGCTCCAAAAATACTAGATCCAAGGACCTGAACTTTGCCTGCAACATAAATACAAGATGCTGGAGAAACCAATATGTGTCTCAAAGGATCCCCATGCTATTGAATAAGCTCCCCATCTATTTGAAGCTGTTCATCTCTGAAAAACTGGGTGGGATTGAACAAGGCATGTAAAGACTCTAGTGGTCATTAGCCTAGTATCAACCTATGAAATTATGGGCACATTCACAAAGTTAGCTAAAAAATATTTCTGTTACTGAGAAATAGACAGCAACCTAAAAATCATTATGCTATACAAGAAGGTTCTCAGTACCTAGGTCTTCAGGATGTTACTTTCCATTGAGGATAATCTGGAATGAAGAAACTGCAGGAGTGGAGTGCATCACTATAACTGGAACTAATTGAAGAAGTACAGTAAGGAGAGCTCCTAAGCCAGATAGTTGGAATTAAGGCCTAGATGAGGTATATATCTTGAACATCCTTTGCCAAACTCTTTTCTGCTAGGGCGGTGTAGACTATGAGAACATACCAAAAATGTGCAGTTCTAGTGAACAAGCCTATTAATTCCATTATATTCCATACCAATGAAGTGCTGCATAAAAACAGGGCAGACAGAAAAAAAAAACAACTGCATCTTCTAAGATTTTGACATCAAGCTGTAAGCCCAGATTCCCCAATGATGAGAATGAGGTGGTAGTACAGGCCATCTGACTACATGTCCAAAGGCACTTTAATGTGCATACAAATAACCAGCCCTACTTTGACTCTGGCCAGGTGGGCAGGATCAATGGTTGCTGGTGTGCTGTTTGATCTTAGATATAATCCATCGTGCGACTCACAGAGTGGAGCCCATGTCATGGGAACATACAGCAACAGGTAGGGGATGAGTAAACCACCCTTCACAGAGATGGAGGAATTCCTGGCCTTCCTTAAAGGCAGTGCCATCTCCACAGAGTCCCACAGTCTGATGCTGGATGTTGGGAAAGTGCTGGACAAGCCACAGAGCGTATCCACTGTGAATGTCACAGGTATGTGGTCCAATTTCAGTGTATCAATGCATGCAAGTCCTGTTTACTCCTTAGACAGTGTACACATTCATTACATCTGCCCCTCTTATTGTTATCAATACATTCAGGGCCAAACAGGCATGGCAATCTCCACTAGGTTGTTCAAGTGGTATTAGTTTTTCTCATGTTTATAGTTGTAAACATATCAATTGCATGTCTAATTGGGGTGCTGGGTCTTACTTACACTAGATGTTTTTTGCTTTAGTGTTTTTACAGGTGATTCGTCATCTGGCACCAACATGTCAAACTACCTCCATCTGATGCTGAAGGATCTGTAGCCTCTGATAATGGCAGTGATGAGCTGACACAGATGAACACAGAGAATGTGACAAGTGCATCCCAAACCCAGACCATGGACACAGATCCTATGCCTGCAGGCACCCAGGCTACCTCAACGTCAAAGACAGCACAGATTGGAGATATTACTGATCAGGGAAGTGTGTTGGCTGAATCTGCCCCTAGCACTCATGGGTAGACAGATCCTCACAGGTGATTGGTAATGGTGCTTGCTGGAGACATGGTCAATGCCCTGTCCCTGAGATTGGTGTATCAGTAACCCAACCTAAAATATGTGCAGAGCCATCATGGAGGGACAGACTAACACCACCTCAGCCATGGCAGAAATAGTACGGCTTGCATTTTCTGTTTGTGTGATTCCACAGACAGAGTGAATCACACCGTCACACTCTAGACTGTGCAATTTTTCTCTGGCTCACTTGGCAGTTGAGAGTGGCCATCCTAGGAGCTGGTCATCTGCTACATCAGGAGATGTTACTCAATATGGCTTTAGAAAAGTGAGACCCTGCATCTTCAGTGTTATCCCATTTACAGCAACATCTACTGTTTAGGCTTCTGCTCCCAGGAGAGACCTTTCTCATGGTCATGGTTGTAGCCATGTTGGCACCTCTATGAGCAGACATTTCTTGAGATCATGCACTACACCAGCATTATCCATGGTTGTGGTACATCCATTGCAACTCCTGGCTGTCTTAGCCAAGGCATGCATAGAATGCTGAATCCTCTATCATGCATGCCCTGGAACTGTTCAACAGAACAAGCTGCAGCCTTGTTCCAGCTACTGAGGCTGTATCCCTGCACACCCACAATCATACCACCACAGCTACCAGTACATCGCACACCTCCAATGACTCCATTCCATCTCAGCAGTAACACACACTCCCCATGCCAGTATAGACACTTTACATAAAAACATTTTTGGAATACTTCTCCACACTCAGAGTTCCACATTTCAATGTGAAAGGCATGCACTCTTATACTCCCTTCCTCACCTGTAGAAATAATGATAACTGTGCCTTGCCCTTTGTACAGTGTTACTTGGGTTGCCTATGTCTGATACACTGTGTGGTCAGCCTATGTATTGGATAACCACAGTCTGATGTTGGTTTTCCATGCATCACGTCTATTGTAGTGTATCTGTCTTAATCTCATATAGTTATGTTGCAAAGCTATGTGCAATCTGCTGTTTCTTTTCCAGTGCCATGTCATGGTTTACCCAGCTATACTGGCATGATGATCACCTGACTGTTTGACACCCATTGTGCAGGGAACTGCTGTGCACTTAACATCCCACCCTGCTGCAACTGTGCCATAAGTAATATTGTGTAACAGTGCACATATGATCAGTCTTTGGTTACGTGACAACATCATAATGTGCAGCAACACCACATGAATCAAGACAGCAAAAGCATACCTTCAGCCCCACAGACACAGCTTAATAATGTTTCAAGTTTGTGATACTGCACAGGTTTACCTATGGTCTGTTTTTACTGTTTGGTGATGCAGTGGTGCAGCAGTTAGCGTTGTTGCCTCAGAGCAAGAGGTTATGTGGTTTGATTCTCAACTGGGGTGCCTTTTGTGCAGAGTCCACATGTCCTCCCTGTGTTTGTGTGTTTCCATTGGGTGCTGCAATTTCCTCCCACATTCCAAGCACATGCATCTGATGTGTTTCTCATTGGTCCTCTGCTAAAAATGGCCTATGTCCCAGTCGTACTTTCCCGGTAAACAGATGTTAAAAAAAGATATGGGTCTCACAAGCCAGTGTTCCAGGGAATATCTGATATCACTAACCAGATTTCCCTGGGGGAAGTCACCCCCTGGCAAACTACTAGTACAGATCGCAGATGTGGGAGTCATGAAAACTGCTTGAGTGGCCTGCACACACATTGCAGATGATACCTTATCCATTACAGACCACCTAGCAGTTGATGGAGTGATTCCCTTTGTGGTTCACATTCCTCATTCTCAGTTCAACAAGTGGGATCTTTATTTCATTGTGGATACTGACTATGGTTTCCACTACCTCAGGGAAGTGGGTGTATCATAGACCTCCTAAATGATGTTGGCTCTCTCCTCTGGGTTATGTGGAAACCATATATTCTCCTCCACATAATGAAGTATGACATTGATAAACTTATGGAGCATTCTTGAGGCAGAGGCCTGAGATATCCTTACTGTGTCCCAGGTAGGTTGCCAAAAAGCCCCTGTGGCTAATACATGTAAAATCATGCATAACTTGGTATCTGCTGGGATATGTACTCCATGACTTCCACTCTCTGTCAACACAGTAATGGTCCTGGCCATGAAATATTAAGCCATGTTGGATGACCTGGTGACACCAAGTGTGACATATTGCACCACTGGGTACATCAGTTAAAATGAGAGCCCCCTGCAGATATACTTTCATTTTGGCTGTGGCAACCTCAACATAATTTTTGATTTACTCAAACTGAACATGAGCATATGCCCTAATTTAAATATATTGTGGGCACAGCTCCATTGCATGATATTTAAATATTTCTGAATTGCACTGCCATCTTTTTCCCTCATTATCATATACTGAACCTCAATAAATGTTCAGTAGCAAATAATACAACTGAGCACACTATTTGGGTTAGCCACATCATGTAGCTGGATTTAATGCATCACACTCACACTGTGCATTGCTAATCATCATGTACATTCACTTAGCATGATGGGGAAAAGTTTTCTGAATCCATCTCATAGTCTTGTGTGAAGATTCATATCTGCATTACTGGATAGAAAAAAGGTATACTTTATTTAGATAAACACAACAGTACATTGTATTAATGTTTAATTTTCTACAGTCATTTTGTTTTTTTTTGTTAGAACAGTCTTAAATCTGGGTTTCTCTCTCTCTCTCTCTCTCTCTCTCTCTCTCTCTCTCTCTCTCTCTCTCTCTCTCTCTTTAGCTTTTTATGGCTCCAGTCCTTTTCTTCCTGAAGATGGCCGATCTTATTAGATGTAAGAATGGAAAGGCCATATTCTAAAGAGTAAAAAAAGTATTTAATCCTTCTGATAGTTTCTTAGTCTTGCTGTAAATAAAATGTACCCACATTCAGGGACTTTACCAGTCTTTGCCATTACCTTATGTAGTCATTACTAGAACTGATGACAGAAGTACCAATTTTCACAGGAGGATTTGCCCAAGGAGTTTTAATAGCTAGATCTTTATAAAGATGTGAGAAGAATTTAGCAATTGTAGATATGGCAGTTGCTCCTGCCTTAGCTGGATGTTTTGTCAGAGATATATCAGCTCTCTCTGAACCATAGGACAAGCTCTCCTGAAGGTTTAACTCTTTCAGAATCAAGCTGGTGAGAAAAGTATCCATATTTTCTCCATACACACTCTTGGGCACATAGAAGTTTCTTAAATTATTTATTCTCTCCCTGTTTTTGAATTCATCTACCTTATTTAGTAACCAGGTACTTTGTTTTACCAGAAATTCAGTGTGGTTTTCATGCTCAACAAGTTTTCCCTCAGTGTTATTTATACTTTATATATTGTCCAAATGAGCACTTTGTTGTTGGATCATAGTTTTTAGAAGTTCAAATTGTTTGCTGCCATTCTGTTGTAGATAGTGTACCTCCTTGTCCATACTGTATATTTTAAGGGTAATTCTGGTATGGATGACAATATCTCCTTTTAATACTTACTTCTTTGCAGAAATAGATTGGGATTTAGAAAAGTCAGTGGCCAAAATCACCCTTAGTCTGAATCAAATGCTTGCAGCAGTGTTTTCTTCCATAGTAAAGTGAATCGCTGTGCTTCCATCATGCTTATATTGTCTGGACTTACACCTCCAAGCATGATGATTATGTTACTTATGGCTTATTTCATTGTTTCTGAATTGCTCAATGTTTATGATGAGCACACCTAGTAGACATCACGCAGACATGTACCAGATGCTGTGCACATACATGGGTCCCATATGCTTTTAGGGGTTAGGGAATGTTCATGCCATATTTAACCACCTGCATATGGGCTCACTGCAGGGCATGTCTTCTCAACAACATACACAGAGAAAAAGAACTTGCACGTTTCACACTATAAAGTGTCATTGAAACCATAATGATACAGTACCTATTTACTTTGAGTTTGCCATTCATCAGTCAAATGAAACACCCAGCAACTGTTGCATAGGGAATAGGGCACACAATGACTGTTTTGGACACCAGTGTTCTGCCATTTTCCCTAATAGTCTTCATGCTAAGACAGCATGGCTGGAAAAGGATAGGGTCGTTCTCCTTTTAGAGCACAGAGGCAGTGTGAGGAGGATTCCAGAACTTTTTTCTGGATTTCCACCATAAGCAGCGTATCTGGAAGCTCCTGCAGGATGGTGATAATGGACCTCAGTATAAAACTGAAACATGTAATAGTTTGGGCAAGGCTGACATCCCAAGCATGAGGGATTAGGGCCATCACCATTACAGGGACATGAGTTACATCAAGCCTGACCTCTTAGTCTTTTGGAAGGATTAAGTTAAAAAGCAGTCACCACCTCCATACTGTAAGTATAACTTATTTTATCTATACAAATAACCTGTCAATATGTGTCATCCACAAATTTTTGATTATGTCCTTTTCACTTATACAGCCCCTGAAGAGACTGAAAGGAATTGGCAGCTGCAGAGGAGTAGATTGGAGCACCTAAAAGAGTGCTGGGTTGAGTTTATATGTGTCATATAGTTTGGACTTTAATATTGACAGAAGAAGAAATTACAAAGACAATATATAGTGTTCATACTTAAGTGTTACATCTATCAGTCATAACATAGTTCAAAGGTAGCACTATAAGGGTACAATGTTATAAGTGTGTTTCCACATCTCTTCCTGCATACGTGGACAAATGGGTCAGAATGTTAAGTCTCTTTTCTTATATTGTGAGGATGCCTGTGAGTTCAATCCGTCCTGCCCCACAGTTGTGTTATTATGAAAAATATTTCATGTATATTTTTTCTGTCTCAGTAGTATCACTGCAGTCTCACATGGGCCATACATTCAAGATCATCATTAGTAGTTTAGTGGACTTTTTCCTAATATAAAATAGAAGTTTGCTTTCTTTACCTATCACCTGTGAGTGAAATACATATGCCTGAGCAGCATTTTTTATTTGCATATGTACAGCAGTCTTAGACATTAAACTACATCTCTAACTACAAGCAGCTGTTGGTCTGCCTAAATAGCTTCTCTAGTTAATCTTCTATCAGGCTGAATGTGATGATGGCTTTTGGTCCTCCCATCCCCCCATATGTAGGGTCTATATTAGGACATAGACAAAGCCATTAATTGAACGGCTTTATAATCAAAAATACTGGTAATAGAACTCACTTTTGTGGTGGTGCTGTGCTCCCCACACCCCGAGATCACACTACAGTGAGGAAAGGGCAAATTTTCCGATCTTCACTGTACTGCAATCTCACAAAACACATGGCTATTACCAGCATTTCTGAGTATAAAGCCATTCGGTTAATGGCTTTGTCGATGTTGTGATATAGAGCCCATACGTATACATACAAACAGGCTTCTGAAATTCATGACTATTTACTGGTTTGCATCAGAATCAACACAGAACTTTTTGTAATTGTATTTCTTTCTTCATTCTCTTTGTCATTATCATTTCTCTCAAGAACATTTATTTTGCTTAGTTTTTTTTTTTTTGGTTTCTATCCATTTCTTTTACTATTATATGCAGCAGCACTGACACCTGCACAGCCCCACTGATAAAGCCCGTTGTCCCAAAGGTGGCAACAACTGCAGAAGCAGCAGTGCTAGTACCACCAGGTGAAACACTGCGCACATCTGGATCCCAGCCTGCTACAACTGCCTTCACATCTACTGACTTACCCTACCTGTATCACGTGAGTCAGATAGCTCTGCACTAGAAGCTGGTACAGTTTAACCCACTGGTAATAGTGTGAGTGGAGATTATGCCTTTGTCACCCATCATCAGGTGGCGAAGATTGTGTGGAATATAACTGACATGAGGTTGGATGCTCTCATTAACTAAATTGATAACACGCTGTGATGACTCATTTGAATATCGTCCCTGCCAAGCATTGGCTCTTCCATCTGAACCTGGATTCAGTGGTGATACTCAGGATGTCACTGTATTTCAGATAGCAGAGACTGCAGCTGCAAGCACCCAAATCCTTTTCCCTTACAAGGTGTTCCCCTCCCTTATTTGTCCATGCTCACCCCTGTTGGTCATGCACTCCTGCCCTCATTATTGTCTTCCCTCTATTTACCTGATGTCTCCTTCACCATTGTGTTTCCCCTCGCTCACCTCTGTCCTCATGTGATATTTAGCCTAACCCATTTACATTTCTCTTACTTTCCTTACTTTTTTCCAAAACTTACCCTTGTCATTATAAAAATAAATTAGGCACGTGTCCTACAAACATGTACTTCCTTATTAGGCCATCTCCATTCTGCTCATTTTTATTTCCTCACCTTCTATTCTATGCTCATCTCCTTCCTATACCCACATTTCCAAGCTTTAATATGATAAAAAAATCAATAAATACCCCACAAATATGCCCAAAATGGGAGTTGAAATCATTTATATTTTTTGTGGTCTTAAAGTGCATAATGGATCAGGAAGAGCATAGTCATGAAAAATGGCACTGTTCATTGTATCACTGCAATTAAGTCCAATCACTTCCTTTCTGCTATGTATATTGACTTTAGTTGCCATTGGTTGGTCAAAACAGCTGAGAATCATCACACAGGACATGACATGTGAGAACTAGACTAAAGAACCCATGCTGTGAGGGTGGTCAGCATGTCCTCAGATAGCATTAAAGTAACCAGTGGGATACTATAGGGTTAAGTGTTGGGACCGATGCTATTTGTTATATACTTTTCTGATTTCCAGATCAAAAACCAGGAACTTTCATTAACCAAGTCTGCAGGCAGTTGTGAACTGAGTGTAATACTTAAATCCCTTTCTGATATGCAAAAGCTACAAAATGAACATACACATGTTAATAGCTGGTGCACTGACAGTGGGCAAAACATAAATGCTAAAAAATACAATATTCTTGCATTTGGTAAACAAACACTCCAATCAGATAACAGCATAAAAAACTCCCCACTCGTAAGTAAGATGTTGTAAAAGACCTTTGAACATCAGAATGCAATAGTAGTCTGGAATTCCTTCTTTCTGGTACAGATGATCACAAAGGGTAATACCTGTAGATCCAAAGAAGTCCTTGTCCTTCTATATCCTGTACCAATCAGGCCTAACACAGAATGCAATGCCTCCTTCAGGATGTATCTTACTAAACATATCAAGCAGTTGGCAAGGCCCAAAAAGTTCATAAAAAAAGATCATGGGCATAAAGAATCTGAGCTATCAAGAGAGGCTGGAGGCCTTGCCCTGTATTCAATATCCTATAAACCCCTTGGGGGCAATATATACCTTGGCTTCTAGGCCAATAGGATCTGGCAATCCAAAACCTCTTATTTCTACAGGAATCAAACAGCCAGTGAACAAGAGATCTGATCAGAGATCTGATCCTGCTTCAGCAAATAAACAGATCATGGTGGAGAGACAGATTTGTCACATATTGACTACCCCTTCTCTGGAACAAACTTCCTTTCCAGATCAAACAATGAAAACACTATCTTTTTTTAAGAATGAATTAGGCAATACAATAGGTATTCATAAATTCACCCAGTATGGCTGGCTTATCGATTCTTGAAAAAGTGGGTCAGATTTAAGGATAGGTATTGGCAAGGCATACATGGACAGATGACCCAGTTGCCTTGTAGATTTTATTATTCTATGATTCTATGAAATATATGAACAAACAAGCAGATGCACAGCAATGAACAAACAGGTAGCAACCATATGAAACCAAAGTAATTTTAATCCAGTTGGACTAGCCAATGAGCACTGAGTTTATTTGTATGTCAGGTCACACTCCTGGAAAGTAAGCGCAAGTAATAAGGAACTGCCCTTCTACTGTCATTTCTCCTTAGAAGTAATTTACTATATGTGCCTGGCTCTGAACTGCCTTAGTGAGTCTGAGTTCCTAACTACTGGTGAACCAAGTATCAGATTATACAATCTACTATGAAAAATGCTCCATGGCTCCTTCTTGTATTGAAATGAGCACCATTTTTAAAGGTCCATACTAAACAGTTTTCTTTCCTTGGTAATATGTATTGTAGTGCAAGGTTGGAATTATTTGTCCAAGAAATTAACCTAGAAGATGAGAGTGATTAAGATTAGGATAGCTTCTTAATGTATGAGGATCCAATCTGCTCCACGAAGGACTTTATTTCACAGAAACAAAGTAGAAAATTAACAAGGCAGTCCATGGACATTTTGCATACTAAGTATCAGTTTAACTGTACTCTTGCATAATTGTTCAAATAAGAGAGTTACTATAATCGCAGCAATATAAAGTGTATAAGCAAGCATCACACTTTGATGAAGCCAAACTATATTCATAATAACTACATAAAACATCATAAGAACCTATCTAGCACAAATGTGCAAATGTTAGGCAATGTAATAGAAATACATTAATTCAGTTTTGACAATGCTGCAGCATTTTTTAAAGCAAAGTTACAGGATTGCTATACCTACATATATAGTAGAAAGAATGATTGAATTCCCTTACCTCTAGCTGGTCTTGATGTGATGAGTTGTAATGCTGATTCTGAAGTTGGCACAGCTGTTGTAGCTGACCTGGCTGTTGTGTTTATTGAAACTGGCTCCATGGCCAGCAAAGACTTTGTAGATGAGCTGGATTCCACGTTCACTGATATTGATTTTGATGTTTGCGCAGATGCTATAGCTGAGCTTGACACTGCATTTATTGATATCGACTCTGATAATGAAACAGATGTTGCAGCTGACTGTGATGTAGTGTTTAATGGTATTGGTTCTGGTATTTGCATATATGTTGTTGCTGCACTGACTAGTATATTTCTTGATGTTGATTCTGACGTTGGCACAGATGTTTTAGTCGACCTGGATGTTGTCTTTATTGATGGTGATACTGAAGTTGGCAGAGATGTTGTAGCTGACCTAGATGTTATGTTAATTGATGTTGATTCTGATGTAGGCACAAATCTTGCAGTTGACTGTGATGTAGTGTTTAATGGTTTTGGTTCTGGATTTGGCATAGATGTTGTTGCTGCACTGAATGTTGTATTTTCTGATGTTGATTCTGATGTTGGTACAGATTTTTTAGTGCACCAGGTTGTTGACTTTATAGATGGTGATTCTGAAGTTGATACATATGTTGTAGCTGAATTTGATGATGCTGATTCTGAGGCCCTTGTAGATATTTTTGTTGTAGTTTGCGGAGTTGGACGCTCTGGTGGTATAAAAGAAGAGAAAAAGAATGGTGCTCTTGTTGTGCCTGTTAACATTCTTTTTACATGTGAAGTTGTTTTGTCTGTTTCTGTTATTGTTGATGGCAGTATTCTTGGTGTTGTCCTAGTTATCCTTGTTTTGTCAGATGATACAGATTGCATTGTCAATGCCTTTGGCGATGTTCCTGTTCTGTCTGTTTCTGTTATGCTGTTTTTTGACGTTATTGTTACTCCAGTTGTACTTATTGTTGTCAATGTCTGTCTTGTTGTTGTCCATTCAGTTATTGATTGTTCATCTAATTGTTCACATGTTCCATTTATGGGAATATTTCTTATACAGTTACAGTTGTCTTTTGTTGTATTAGAGCAGCTGTGATATCTCCTGCACATTTGTGAGTTCCAGATATATCCATATTCACAAGTACATTGCATTTGATTTTCCAACTCTGTACACACTAGTTTAAGAGAAACACATGCATTAAACACAACACAGTCAACACAACACATTAAATACTTCTGTTTCATTCTATGTATATTTGATTATTTTATTATCTTGAAATGATCAAACTGTACATGTGGTCAAGTCCATGCATTGGTTACATTTACATATTAAATTTATACATAGACATTTTCTAATGCCTATTTACATTATACTAGTTCGCATCCATTTCACCAAAAGAAAGGAGTAGTGAAAGGGCAACTAGTACGTTTGAGTAGAATGACTTCAGATAATGAAATTTATAAAAGGGATTGTTTGGCCCTGAAGGAGATGTTTTTGAACAGAGGATACCCTAGTGACCTATATGACCAGATATGTAATGAGGTTAGTGATGGGAGAAGCAATAAATTTGCTTCCATTTTGGGTACACCACAGATTTTTAAAGAACACAAAGTGGATGAAACATCAAAAGACGTTTATACTTCAGGATTTACAACTACCTATGATGGTCAGGCAGGTTTGGTATGGAGTATTATTGAAAAGGAATGGAAAAACTTTGCTAAAGTGTCTGATTTAAAACACATCTTTGATGAAGAATTAAAGTACACCTACCGTAAAGGATGTATCATTAAGAATATTCTAGAGAAAGGTGGTTATAAACAAGGTTTTGAGAAGGGCATTAAAAAGAAAAAAAGGATTATTTAAATGTGGGTGTTGCAATTATTGTTCATATCTTATTACAGGAGACACTGTACACCTACTTGCAAGAAAAAGGAATTTAACTTTGAACACCTTTGTTAATTGCAACACCAAAGGTATTATATATTTAGCCCTATGCAAAGGAAGACAATCATTTTATGTAGGAAAGAGCGAAAGGAAATTAAAACAAAGAATTTACGAACATTTATATGATATTAGGACTAATAATGTAAATAATGCCGTTTATAAACATAGTGTTGTATGTGAACAATCAGAATTTCAGTTTTTTGTTTTAGAAGTGGTAGTCATGGATCCTGTGGGAAACAATGGTAGAATATAGGGAATTGTACTGGCAGTTAATTTTGGAAGCCAGTAGAGCCCCAGGACTCAATGACATGATTACACTAACACCAGTACTGAAATTAAGAGAAGCAAAGTTATAATACCTATAGAATATTTTTTAAACTTTTATACATATTCAAGCATATGTATATATTTTCAGTTAATATAGGAATTTTAACAGTGTATTTAGGATGGGTGTTGAATTTTTATAAAGTCTGGTCACTAGAGGGAGCTCTGAGTATATTAAATATAAATACATTAGTTTTTAAATGATTTTATTGAGCTTTTAGAATAAAGTTTTATGTATAAATGTATTTATTAAACATGTTGGTGTTTATATATTATGAACAAACAAAATATTTTTAACAGTTTGGTATTTTTTAATAGATATACTTCATTACTGAATGCTATCTAATGTGTATTTTTAAAAAATGTCTTTAACTTTTAAAACAGAAGTGACAAAGTGATTTCATTTTTAGTATTAATTGTTTAATTATATTGTGAAATCTACTGGTTAAGCTTTTGATTGTATTAATTAGGATAAGTATATAATATGCTGTAATGGAAAGGGGGTTTTATCTGATGAAGTTGGATGACGAAAACGTGATTTGTTGAAGCGTTATTTATTTTTTATTTGTTCTATTAAAGTTGTTTGGGTCTGCTTTTGGATACAGAGTGCCTCATTTTTGGTTATAGCAACTTTTGCACCTTCCATCGGTATTGGCTTTCAATTTTAGCATACAAGATATATCAACCCTAAATCACTAAATGCATTACAGTACAGTTGCTAATATAATTCTCTCATCTCTAACCAAAGATGATGGCTTCCACCCCTATCCGTAGATGCCACGTGTCAAGAATAAAAAACTTAAAATGGTGGGTAGGGCTACTTATAATATGTCTAGCCAAAGCATTAGTACTTTTTTATTTTTATGCTGTATATGTGTTCATACATGTGCTGTTTAAGGGAGCACTCTGTTTTGCCAACATAGTATGCAATGCACCACATATCTGACAAAAAGCAAGATATACAACATTATTAGAAAAGCAATTAAACATCTTATTAATTTTAACATATTACCATTCAATATAAATTTAGAGCCCACCATGACATATTTACAATAGTGGCAAAACCCACATTTAAACATTCCTTTTGACCTGGTATCAGTATTCTTATTACCCGATGCCTTAACCAAATGTTTAAGGCTTCTACCTCTTCAGTAACCTCACCCATTTTGCACTTAAATCACTATCATCCTTAAATAACATCCACATTTTCTGCATAATAAATTTAGCCATAAAACTATCACTATTATATACAGTAATTAATGAATTACTATATACATTCTTGGACATCCTTTCTATTGGCCATTGTGCATTATCATTCCTATGCAGTGAAGACAAAATTGGCACAAAATGCCCAGACTCCTCTTTAAAATAATCTCTTTTTTAACTTTTTTTACCAATTTGTAGGGTAACCTCTCTATAAAAACATTCCTTCCATAAATTGATATTCTCTAAGAAACTAAGAATCAGTGGTAACCATACGGGCATCCCTTATGAACTGGCCTTTCATTATAACCTTCTTTTGATGAGACGGATGTGTATTGGAAAAATGCAACATAGTGTTGGAATATGTTGGTTTTATATATATATATATATATATATATATATATATATATATATATATATATATATATTGTAAGTGAAAGACAAGCACTTGATTTTCTTAAACATGCACAGGTTAGAGTGATGCAACCTGACAAAAGGGGAGGATTGGTCATTATGAATATGTAAAGAAGATGAACATGCTCCTAGATAGTAATGTATGTTTGGAAACTTCTAGGAATGAACTTAACATTGCATATTCTAAATTAGATCTATTATGAATGACATGTTTATTGAGGCCAGAAATGATATCGAATTATTCAATTTTTTGACCATGCCGGCCCCAAGGATCCCAATTCTTTTTGGGATCCCTAAAGTACATAAGAGTTTGCATAACCCCCCTATGAGACCTCTAGTAGATGCAAGAAATAGTATAATATATTTGTGTGCCAAAGTGGTCGATCATTTTTTGAAGAAATGTGTAATGCAGGAAAAAACAAATCTGTAAGGGTTTGTGGTCCTTCCTTGCAAATATTGAAACTTTAATGTATGAGAATGATTTAAACTTTATGACAGTAGATGTCAAAGATTTGTATTCATCGATCCCGCATTTGGAAGGGATTGAATGGGTTAGTTTCAAGTTACATAATAAAGGTGCACCATTGGTGGAAGTGGCATTGATAGAAGAATTGTTAGACCTGATTTTGCCTAATAATTTTATTACCTTTAATAATAGGTATTACCTGCAAAAAAGTGGCTTCGCCAATTTAGTAATTGCATACTGGGAGCAGGAATTCATCTAAAAAAATCCACAGATCAGTAACCAGATATATTACTACACACATTTTTGGATGATATATTTCTACTTATTAAGGGGACAAAACCAAGGCTAAACAACTTGTTAAATACTTCAATTCCACTACACAGTTTCCTACATTCACCTATAATTTTAGTACTGATAGGATAGCTTATTTGGATGTAGACCTAGTTAAAGACAGAGACAATAGATGTTATACAGCTAAGATCTTTAAGAAGGAAAAATATTTGAACATATTTCTCCATTTTAGTAGCTGCCACCCTCTACAACAGAAAAAACTGGTAGTTAAAGGGCAGCTAGTCAGGGCAGCACATATGGTATCGAACGATACAGACTTTGATAATGAACGTACTAATCTGAGAAAAAATTTTATCAAAAGGGGATACCTGGAGGGGTTAGTTGTGAACCTGATAGTGGAGGTCTGAGGAAAGAGAATGAATGGTGTATATAAACCAATTTTAGGATGTAAGACCAGGTTAAGTATTGTTGACAATATTGCTTGTTCTGTGGGCCCTGGTAAGATAACATATGGTATGTTTAGTTTAATAACTACATACAGTATTAATGCCCTAAAAATGTATTCAATCATTAACAAAAACTGGGGAATTATTCAGAATGATTTAATGGTCAGATCAAAATTTCAAGGGCCTCCGCATATTGTATTCAAATGGGGTCCTAATTTAAAAAGTATTTTAGAGAAAAATGTCATACCTATACTACATAAGAAGGGAATGTTTAAATGTCATATGTGTAATTATTGCAAATATATTGACATTGGACAGAATTTTACCATCGAAGGGTATAAATATAGTACAAAGTCTAAGTATGACTGTCAATCTAAGTTTGTAGTATATGTTGCCGAGTGCCAGAACTGTCCAGCCTTCTATATCGGCAAGACTGAAAGAAGGCTTAGAGATTGCATATATGAACATCTCTATTGTATTAGTAGGATGAAACAAGAGAATGCCCTAGCGAGACATACAAGTCAAAGTTTACAACATACATTTAAATTCAGGGCAATTGATTGTATTGCATTTAATGGTAGAGGGGGTCCAGAGTCATTGCTGTTGGAAAGATTAGAACTGCTTTGGCAGCTGCATACTAATGCTTACTGTTACCTGGGATTAAATGAAACATGTTCTATTTTTTTTGTATATTTAAACTGAAAAGTTTATTAAGAATTTTAAAATCTTGTAGTTTTTTTTTATTTAGATAATTATTTAATATTATGGCAATGGATTTTATTAGGAGGACATATTGTGTAACATTGTCTCTGTTAGAAGAGCTTAAACTGAGGGAGAAAAAACGTGTAATTTCATTGGTTTACTGATTAACACATGACCTTGGTTGGTATATTTAAACAGCATTTTATCTGTTAAATTTATCCAAAGTCCTACAATTAAGCAAGATGAAAAACGCTTCAATAAATCACTGGTTTTCTTTCTGTGAGTTCATTGGAGTTTATCTGCTGCTTTTTTTTTTTTTCATCTAATTTATCCGATATGTTAGTGTAGTCACTGCCAAAGCCACGATGTGGTGAACCAGTTTTAAATTTATAACCGCACTAAGCCAACCATCCAGTTTAGGTATATCACGAACATTGTTAAAATGTTGACTTACTGAGCAGTTTTCTGTGTCAAGGACACTCCTTCCAGAACCCTGGGCAAAGTATGCATTACAACATGAAACTGTGGCTGAAGGGACTTGGCTAGTCATTAATGTATCTACCCTTTGAGTAAACTGTGCCACTAAGAGAGTAAGGTCTTTGATAGATTTTTGTAAGTTGTTATAACCTTGTGTTCCTTCAGGAAACAGTATAGGTGAGCTGTCGACCGCTCCACTAGCTCCTTCTGTAGTCATGGCTTATTACGAACTCCAAAGCAAAAAAAGAGGTTATTTTAATGAAGAAGTCTGTGCATTTTGTGCCAATTTTGTCTTCACTGCATAGGAATGATAATGTACGATGGCCAATAGAAAGGATGTTCAAGAATGTACATAGTAATTCACTAATAATTGAAGATAATAGTGATAGTTTTATGGTCAAACTGATTATGCATAAAAATTGGGCATTATTTAAGGACATAGTGATTTAAGCACTATATTGTGTGAGGGTCCTAATATTGTATACTGAAGGAGTAGAACCCTTAAAAAATTAGTTGAGGCATCAGGTAATATAAATAGTGATACCAGGTCAAAAGGAATGTTTAAATGTGGATTTTGCCACTGTTGTTAAGGACATGGTGGGCACTAAATTTAATTTGAATGGTAATATGTTAAAAATTAATAAGAGATCTAATTGCCTTTGTAAAAATGTTCCCCAAAAACAGGCAGCCCTACACAGACCACTCCACAAGACACTTTGCCAAACCACCACAATTTATTAAATACTGGCAAATCTCATCATCCAAGAACCTTCTATAAAAAGACCAACATGTCTTAAAACTGGAATTAAGGATAAATATTTTCTCCCACCAGGCCAGGACAATGTTAGCATAAGTAGGTGCACAATTGGCCCCCATCACTACAACCTTAGTCTGGTGGAAAAATTCACCACCAAAGAATATATAATTGTTTTTTAACACTAATTCCATAAGCTGCAAACTTACTTGGAAATCATAGAAATTGGTATTACCCTTCTCGACCAGGGCTTCCTCTAACCAATCTAAACCAATGTCATGTGGGATCACACACACACACACACACACACACACACACACACACACACACACACACACACACACACACACATATATATATATGGGTCCTATTCAAAATCCTGAAAGCTCAAAATCCTGAATCTCAAAATCCCGGACTCAAAATCCTGAAAGCTCAAAATCCTGAAAACACAAACTCCTGAAACTCAAAATCCTGAAAACACAAAATAGACATACTGACGTCATTGTGGCTTTGCTATTGTTAGCTCTGTGGTGTTAGGTCATGCGTTGGGTTCAGGTAAGTGTGCAGTTGGTTTTATGTTAGGGTTAGGGGCGGTTTAAGTGAGTTAGGGTTAGGGCGCAGGTTAGGCATGTATGCAATAGTGACAAAAATTAGGGTTAGGGGCGGTTTAAGTGAGTTAGGGTTAGGGTGCGGGTCAGGTGAGTGTGCGATAGTGACGGACCTTAGGGTTAGGGTTAGGGTTAAGGTCAGTCGGTAGATATTAGTGTCTTTGTATTGGCATATTAGCATTATTTGTGTTTTCAGGATTTTGAGTTTCAGGATTTTGAAGGGGATCCATATATATATATATATATATATATATATATATATATATATATATATATATATATATATATATATATATATATATATATATATATATATATATATATATATACACACACACACATTGATATAGATGGGTCTATAGTATAACACCGAAGAGGCATTTAAGCGAACACCTCTTCATCAACACGTAAAGACCGATCGCACTAAAGCGCGGATGGTCAAAACAGCAAATTCTTTCCATGGGAAAGAATTCATTTGCTTGAACATACATGCACACACATACACACACACACACACACACACACACACACACACACACACACACACACACACACACACACACACACTCTTACAAACATAGCTATGTGGGGGGTCTTCACCCCAAACCCCCCTAACGAACTAAATATACCAACTCTAGGATTGCATTACAGTAGAGAAAAGGGCAACACTGTGTAGTTGGCAAACTACACCTTTGCCCTGTAAAGTATTCATCGAATCACTTAAATGCTTTTCAATGAATACGTATCGCTCATTTGGTGTTCAATATTAAATGTTTTGACATTGTAATATAGACTCGCTATAGATATATACTTATATATGGGTCAGTTTAGAAGACTGACTCAACAGAAAGTCAAACTTCATATTGTTGAGACCATTGTGATGGACTTTCCGAAATGTCAAAGCTTCTGAATGGTGATCACTGTAAAATAGGAATTGGGAAATATACCTTTTTCTCCACTGTAGTGTGATTTCAGAGTTGGTATATATAATATGCAGGGGAGTGTTCAGGGTGCAAGTGTGCTTTCCACCCTGCTAAAAGTAGATTTTTGTTGTTTTTCTTTAATTTGGCTTTTCAGAAAGTCAGTCACATGGTCTCGACTCAATGAAATTTGACTTTCTTTTGAGTTAATCTACTAAAGTAGACCCATATATATATATATATATATATATATATATATATATATATATATATATATATATATATATATATATATATATATATATCAGCAATATAGAAAAACACAGCGACAGCAACCATGCAAATCTTT